>NC_041388.1:73032534-73040563 GCF_002162155.2 Triticum dicoccoides
CCTCGCCGCGAGCCGCCGCCACCGTCCGTTGCCCGCGCCGCCGCTGCCCCGCGTTACGCCGCCCCTCGCCGGAGCAGCCGCCGTGCCGGACCTCGCCGGAGGTTAGCGCCGTTCGATTTTTTTAGAAAACCGGTTCGGTTTTCGTTAGAAAACCCTAGTCGTTTTTTGTTTTTCGTTTTAGCGGACGTTCATTTTAACAAACGGTTTTCGCTCGTTAGTTACAGATAACGAACGCTCGTTCGTTAGCCTGTTCGTCAGTTTTCTTTTATCGGATTAATCCGCGATTATTTCTGATCGCGATTTCTGATCCGATTTTCGTTCTAGTTTATCTTTTCGCTCGTTAGTCGGAATCAGGCGAATCAAGTGCCTAGATCTTCGTCTCGAGACCCTCTTTTCGTTTAATCAACTTGCACTGGTTTTTGCTACTGTAAAATTTGACCTAGGACTAGATTAGTAAACGGATCTTGTTTCTTTTGCCGTTTGAGTTTCGTTGCTCCGTTCGATTTGATTCTTTTTGCAAACCGGAGTTCTTAAGTTGAACTTTCTGGTTAGATCTTCTTATTTGAGATTTACCCATGTTTCTTAGTTTGATTGCTTATGTATGCTATTGTTTGTTTGCAATAGAATTCCCGGAGTGCGAAGCATGTTATTTGGAGTCTCTAGGTTACGCGGATCGTCAACAAGGCAAGTAACACTTTGATCATACCCCTTTATCACCTAGTTTTTATGCATTAGTACCAATACTCAAACATTGCATGGTTAGGACATCATTAACATGTGGGTTGGGCAGTAGTTGATGAGGTAGAACCTATTACCCTGTTACATTCAAACCCTTGGGAGTTACTTCTACGCGTTGCTTATGATGCTATGCTATGCTCGTAGATGTGGTTTAGGTGAGTGAAATCCATGACATATGTGAGATTGATAATTAATGGTTCAACTTAAGGTGGCAACTTAAATACACATCTGGGTGGATTGAGGCCCCTGGAGTACCCAGTGTTGCCTGTATTTTTGGAAATCCCGGAGTATGCGTGTGATCTTCCTATGGACCGCCACCCAGGCTCAAAGGGAACTGAGATTATTCATGCTAGAAACTTCCGTGTGCAGCCACAAGCTATTATGGGCTCTAGCATAGTTGAGTAAGTTACGTGAAGCTCTTGAAAAGGTGGATCAGCAGGTAGTGGGATTGTAGGTTTGGTACGGTCTGCCCGGAGTAGAGAGTTAATGTTTCTGAAAGACTGTGTCTCGGTCATCCGTTTCTCAAACACCCTGTAGTGCGAGAAAACCAACGGAGGAGATCGAGTCTTGTGGGGAAAAGTGCACAAACCTCTACAGAGTGTATAAACTAATCATGGTTAGCCGTGTCCCCGGTTATGGACAATCTTGAGTATCTAGTACTTGGAGTATCTTAAGTATCTCATCACTCTAAATTAATATTGTTGAGTTGTTAAATACTTTAATTGGGACTGAGTTGGAGGAACCTTCTCAATGATGTTTCAACTACCATGATAGTTAAATTAAAATCTATTCCTTTGTTGTAGGAAAAATTGGCTTTTCACAAAACTATAACTAGAGCTTTCCACCAGCCAAATATGCATGTAGTGATAGCATTATTCTGTTCTTGCTCTACTGTACTATTTTGCCAGCATATTCTATGTGCTGACCCATTTTCGGGCTGCAACGTAGTATGTTGCAGACTTTTCAGACGAGGAGTAAGGTTCGTTAGGTCGTTGCCGTGTAGCTCAGCTATGCCGTTGGAGTTGATGGACTCACTTTATCTTCCAAGCCTTCCGCTGTTATCGTATTAGATGGCCTTAAGCCATATTTATTGTAATAAGTTCTCTTTGGATACATTCGATGTAATAAGTGTGTGATTTCTACTCTGTTATAAATCCTTGAGTACTGTGTGTGTCAGCATTACCGATCCAGGGATGACACTAAAGCACAGAGACTTTACCGTTTGAGGTCGGGTCGCTACAAGATGGTATCAAAGCACACGCTGAGTGTAGGACACGACCACTAAGCTAAAGCCATAGATCACCATTCTCTTCTCATTTCCGACTCCTCTCCTTTTTCTACTCTTTAGGATGACAGATGCAAGGAACAAGTTTGCACAACCGGAGGAAGAATCACCTTTTGGACAACACCCGAAGGAAGTCAATAGGTACCTGAACATAGGAATACCAAGCTTCACAGGGACCTACAACGCCACTTTACCAGAAGAGGAGCGATGGATGATTCAAGTTCAGGTTCCAGGAAGGACCTTCACGCCAGTCACTAAACCCA
This sequence comes from Triticum dicoccoides, assembly GCF_002162155.2. NCBI lineage: Eukaryota > Viridiplantae > Streptophyta > Magnoliopsida > Poales > Poaceae > Triticum > Triticum dicoccoides. Next base: position 73,034,821 of record NC_041388.1, read on the forward strand.
TAGAGTTTTCCTTCGATGCACCAACCTAGAGTTTAGGAAAGAGTATGGCAGCTCACATCGCCATAACACGCATTGGAGAAGTTTATCAAAAGGAGCTTAAAGATACTATTTACCAATCTACGGGCGCCGAGACGAGCAATGGGAGATGATCAGCACCAAGAAGGATAGATCAATTGCAGCTTTCATCCAGGAACTAAACCAACACATTCGACGCCAGGAGAATCAGATGTGTGCAGGCATGATAGATCTGAAGAAGGCAATGACTAGGATTGCGAAACTGGAGGAAGAACTCAAGGCTACACGTGAAGATTATCAGGAGGAAATCGTCGTACTAGTGGAGAAGAATGACGACCTGATTAAGAAGATCAGAATATTCCTGGGAGACCCCAAACCAGTAGAAGAAGACGAAGAACCCAAGGAGATTCGCTCGGAAGACTACATCATCATCGACGACACCGACTCTGACCTAAGCGATGATGACTTTGAAGATGAAGCTGGAGCAGATATCATGGAGTCTGCAACCGAGGAATATTTCTAGTAGACAACCATATCAGTAGTAGTATTCCACCATGTAAATAGAGTAGTCCGAGCACTTTTTCAATAGTTAGACCGGTTGTATGACTTGATTGATTGATTGAGTGAAATGTTTGTGTTCGTCTCATGTGCATATGGGTAGTTCTTTCTCCTTAGACCTCATTCTATTCTAATCTCTCCCCTCTAAACCCATCAGATGCCTCCGAGACGTGACCTCGGATTTGCATTCCCACCGGAGCTCACTCAGTTGATTCAGCAGCAGAATACCCTGATGCAGTTGTTAGTTCAGAATCAAGGCAACAACAACAACAACAATCCACCACCACCACCACCACCAGTTGACAATTTAGCCTGATTTCTGAGGTTGCAGCCGCCGGTGTTTTCCAGTAGCACCGAGCCCATAGTAGCAGATGATTAGCTCCGCATGATTGGAAGGGAGTTAACCACTACAGGATGTATCGATGCTGAGAAGGTGCGTTTTGCCGCACATCAGTTGGATGGACCAGCAGCATCATGGTGGGAGAATTACACTGTCACCTACCCTATAGCCACGGTGACATGGGACCAATTTCAGCAAGCCTTCCGCACAACCCATGTCTCAACTGGAGCCATGAACTTGAAGAAGCGTGAGTTTCGCAACTTATGCCAGGGGAACCGTACTGTGGCTCAGTACACGGATGAGTTTAGCAAGTTATCTCGCTATGCCCCTGATGATGTGGCCACAAATGTCGCAAAGTAGGAGAAGTTTATGGAAGGACTGAATGATGAGATGAGTATGCAGTTGATGGTGGCAACATTCACCAACTACCAGGAGTTGGTAGATAAGGCTCTTATGATTGAAGGGAAGCAACAACAGATTGAGAGCCGTAAGAGGAAGTATGGACAAGGGAGGTATAACTCAGGAGCTCAGCAGAAGCCTCGTCTAAACCCGGGAGGACTTGTTCATAACCATGGAGGCCACACCCATAATGGAGGGAGTAACCATGATCATACTGGCACAAGGAATGGGAATGGGAATGGAGCAAGCAACAATCAGAACCGCCCAAATCCAGCCACACCCACCAAGAGGGACCTAAGCCACGTTACTTGTTTCAAGTGCGGGAAGACTGGACACTATGCCACGGAGTGCCCTGAAGGGAAGAATGGAAACGGAAATGGGAGCACTGGGAAGAAGCCCAATCCATTCAACCAAGGACAAGTAAACCACATTAACGTGGAGGAGGTTGAAGAGCAGCCAGACGTGGTTATAGGTAAGTTTTTGGTTAAGTCATTTACCGCTCTTATTCTTTTTGATACTGGTGCATCGCATTCATACATATCAAGGGAATTCGTGGATAAATTTAAACTACCGACCCAAACCCTTAGGACCCCTCTGTTAGTAAGTTCACCTGGAGCAGAGTATATGGCTAGTCGATGGTGTGACCAGATACCCTTAACCATTGGTAGCCATGTTTTTCCGTCCGACCTAATTATCTTGTAGTCACAAGGATTGGATGTGATATTAGGAATGGACCGGATGTCAAAGTATGGAGGAAACATTGACTGTGTTAGTAAGTCAATTTGTCTCATCACCCCGGAGGGAAAAAGGATCAAGTATATATCTAGGCATGCGCCACGAAGTAGCCAAGTAAATACCCTCACGGGAGTTGTTCAGGAGGAAGTGCCTGTAGTAATGGATTATCCGGATGTTTTCGTAGAAGAGTTACCAGGCATGCCACCAGATCGAGATATTGAGTTTTTGATAGAACTATTGTCAGGCACAGGGCCAATATCCAAGATACCCTATAGGATGCCCGCGAATGATCTGGAAGAGATTAAGAAACAGATCAAGGAGTTATTTGAGAAAGGTTACATTCGACGGAGTTCATCACCATGGGGAGCCCTAGTGCTTTTGGTCGAGAAGAAGGATAAATCCCTTAGAATGGTTGTTGATTATCGAGCCTTGAATGAAGTGACTATTAAGAACAAGTACCCATTGCTGATGATCAATCATCTGTTTGACCAGCTGCAAGGAGCTAAGGTGTTTTCGAAGATCGATCTGCGATCAGGATATCATCAGTTGAAGATACGAGAGAAGGATATACCAAAGACAGCCTTCACCACACGGTACGGGCTATACGAATATACGGTCATGTCATTTGGACTGACTAATGCCCCTGCCTATTTCATGAGCATGATGAACAAGGTCTTCATGGAATATTTGGATAAGTTTGTTCTGGTGTTCATTGATGATATAATGCTATATTCGAAGAATGAAGAGGAACACAAGGAGCATTTGTGTTTAGTTCTCGAGAAACTCAGGGAACATCAGTTGTATGCCAAGTTCAGCAAATGCGAGTTTTGGTTGAAGGAAGTCGGATTCCTTGGACATGTTATATCAGGAGAATGTATAGCAGTAGATCCCACCAAGGTTCAGTCAGTCACTGAATGGTTGGCACCCACTTCAGTTAGCGAGATCCGCAATTTTCTTGGACTCGCAGGATACTACCGTAGATTCATTGAGAATTTTTCAAAGACTGCAAAGCCAATGACAGAATTGTTGAAAAAGGATACCAAGTTTAAATGGATGGAAGATTGCGAGGCAAGTTTCCAGGAGCTGAAGAAACGTTTGACTACAGCCCCAGTGCTGACACTACCAGATATACGTAAGGATTTTCAAGTGTATTGCGACGCCTCTCGCCTAGGACTTGGAAGTGTGCTTATGCAGGACGGAAGAGTTGTTTCGTATGCCTCATGACAACTAAAACCACACGAGTTGAATTATGCCACGCATGATTTTGAGCTAGCAGCCGTAGTGCATGCGTTAAAGACTTGGAGACATTGCCTTATTGGAAATCATTGCGATGTGTACACGGATCATAAGAGTTTGAAGTACATTTTCACCCAGAAGGAGCTGAACCTTAGGCAGAGAAGATGGTTGGAGCTTATAAAGGATTATGACATGAAGCTTCATTATCATCCAGGAAAGGCCAATGTCGTAGCAGACCTTTGAGCCGGAAGAGCTATGCTAATACCCTAATAACCACGGGATTGCCGAGGGAGTTAGCCCAGGATCTCCGGGAACTTCGACTGGAGATTGTTCCTAGAGGTTTTGTTGCAACAATGGAGGTGTAGTCTACATTGTTGGGAAAGATTCGAGAAGCTCAGAAGGATGACAAAGAGATTGCCAAGATAAAGGAGAAAATGAGCGAAGGAAAGGCCAAAGGTTTTCGTGAGGATGAGCACGACACCCTATGGTTTGAGGACCGTGTTTACGTGCCCAGTAATGCAGAGATTAGGAAGTTAATACTTCAGGAGGCACATTACTCACCATACTCGATACACCCCGGAAACACCAAGATGTATTTGGATTTAAAGGAACGTTTCTGGTGGACAGGGATGAAGAAGGATATCGCCGAGTATGTGGCCGTATGTGATGTATGTTAGAGAGTGAAGGCAGAGCATCAAAAGCCAGCAGGATTTTTACAGCCTATGCCGATACCCAAATGGAAGTGAGATAAACTTGGCATGGATTTTATCACCGGATTGCCCAGGACCAAATCAGGATATTATTCTATATGGGTAGTAGTTGACCGTTTGACCAAAGTGACACACTTTATCCCAGTAAAAACAACTTATACTAGTGCAAAGTTGGCCAAGATATATATGACCAGGATCGTATGTCTGCATGGAGTTCTGAGGACCATCGTATCGGATAGAGGGACACAGTTTACCTCAAAGTTTTGGCATCAGCTGCACCAGACTTTGGGAACAAGATTGGAGTTCAGTACAACATTTCACCCGCAGACGGATGGACAGACTGAGAGAGTCAATCAGATTCTGGAGGACATGGTGAGAGCTTGTGCGCTAGCTTATGGATCTAGTTGGGATGACAATCTGCCTTACGCAGAGTTCTCATACAACAATAGTTATCAAGCCGGTTTGAAGATGGCACCATTCGAAGCCCTGTATGGACGAAGGTGCAGAACACCGTTGATGTGGGATGAATTCGGAGACCGACAGTTTTTTGGACCAGACTTGATCAAAGAATCTGAGGAGAAGGTTACACTAATTCGAGATAGATTGAAGATAGCTCAGTCCAGACAGAAGAGTTATGCAGATTCGAAACGCAAGGAGGACACCTATGAAATTGGAGATCGAGCATATCCGCGAGTATCGCCTTTGTGAGGAGTGAAACGTTTTGGAGTTAAGGGATAGTTAGCCCCGAGATTTGTAGGACCATATCGTGTTTTGGAACGGACGGGAGAAGTTGCCTACAAGTTGGAGTTACGTGAAGGACTGTCAGGAGTTCATGATGTGTTTCACGTTTCCCAGTTGAAGAAGTGTCATGCTGAGATGGCCGATATACCACTAAGAGATACCATACCCTTGGAGGCGATTCAGTTGGACAATGATTTGACGTATGAGGAGAAGCCAGTCAAGATTTTGGAGTTTGCCAGTCGAGTCACCCGCAGTAAGGTTATTAAGTTTTGCAAAGTTCACTGGAGCCATCATACCGAGGATGAAGCCACGTGGGAACGAGAGGATGATCTCCGCAAGGACCTTATACATAGATCATTCTCGCATATCATATTTTATTGCATTTCGTCTCGCGATCCTCCAAATCCTAAGCAACTCAAGGACCCTCGGAGAGAGTTGGGGATTTCCCCGGTTTTCAAATTTGATTTTTATCAAATTTCGAAATAACGATTTTGGTTTTAACTATTTTTCTCTTCGAAAATATTTCATATTGATATATGAGAGGAGATAATATGACTTCTCCAAAATAAATGAAATATTGGAGGAAAAATATTAAAATCAAAATTTGCTTTTATTTGGATTTTTATTTGCAATTTTAGTTGCATTAGAAAAATTGCACGTTTTCAAAATTGCATTTTTAGGGCCAAGAAAATGTTCATCTCGTTCTAAATATTTTATTTAGACGGAAAAAATTTGTTTTGGCATTTTTAGTATTTTATTTTATTTTCTAGGATTTTTCTGAATTTCGGCGGAATTTATTTTTAAAAAAAATGCGTCAAGGCCTAGCTGGGCTAAAGCCCAGCGCCGGCTCACCTCACCCCGCGCGGCCGTCTCCTAGCGGGAGACCGCGCCGCCGCCGCCGAACCAGAGTCCGACTCGGACTCCGTTCCCCTGTGCCGGGCCCCCTCCCCCAAGGCACCGCCCCCTCCTTAAAAGCCGCGCCCCGCTGCCCTGGGAGCCGCCCCGCCCC
>NC_041388.1:73041038-73076911 GCF_002162155.2 Triticum dicoccoides
CTGCCGTGCCGCCCTCGCCGCGAGCGGCCGCCGCCGCCGTCCGTTGCCCGCGCCGTTGCCGCCCCGCGTTGCGCCGCCCCTCGCTGGAGCAGCCACCGTGCCGGACCTAATCGGAGGTTAGTGCCGTTCGATTTTTTTAGAAAACTGGTTCGGTTTTCGTTAGAAAACCCTAGTCGTTTTTTTCTTTTTCTTTTTAGTGGACGTTCATTTTAACGAACGATTTTCGCTCGTTAGTTACAGATGACGAACGCTCGTTCGTTAGCCTGTTCGTCAGTTTTCTTTTATCGGATTAATCCGCGATAATTTCTGATCGCGATTTCTGATCCAATTTTCGTTCTAGTTTATCTTTTCGCTCGTTAGTCGGAATCAGGTGATTCAAGCGCCTAGATCTTCGTCTCGAGAACCTATTTTCATTTAATCAACTTGCACAAGTTTTTGCTACTGTCAAATTTGACCTAGGACCAGATTAGTAAACGGATCTTGTTTCTTTCGTCGTTTGAGTTTCGTTGCTCTGTTCGATTTGATTCTTTTTGCAAACCGGAGTTATTAAGTTGAACTTTCTGGTTAGATCTTCTTATTTGAGATTTACCTGTGTTTCTTAGTTTGATTTCTTATGTATGCTATTGTTTGTTTGCTATAGAATTCCCGGAGTGTGAAGCGTGTTATTTGGAGTCTCTAGGTTACGCGGATCGTCAGCAAGGCAAGTAACACTTTGATCATACCCCTTTATCACCCAGTTTTTATGCATTAGTACCAATCCTCAAACATTAAAAAGTTAGGATGTCATTAACATGTGGGTTGGGAAGTAGTTGATGAGGTAGAACCTATTACCCTGTTACATTCAAACTCTTGGGGGTTACTTCTACGCGTTGCTTATGATGCTATGCTATGCTCGTAGACGTGGTTTGGGTGAGTGAAATCCATGACAGATGTGAGATTGATAATTAATGGTTCAACTTTAGGTGGCAACTTAAATACACATCTGGGTGGATTGAGGCACCTGGAGTACCCAATGTTGCCTATATTTTTGGAAATCCCGGAGTACGCGTGTGATCTTCCTATGGACCACCACCCAGGCTCAAAGGGAACTGAGCTTATTCAAGCTAGAAACTTCAGTGTGCAGCCACAAGCTATTATGGGCTCTAGCATAGTTGAGTAAGTTACGTGAAGCTCTTGAAGAGGTGGATCAGCAGGTAGTGGGATTGTAGGTTTGGTATGGTCTGCCCGGAGTAGATAGTTAATGTTTCTGAAAGACTGTGTCTCGGTCATCCGTTTCTCAAATACCCTGTAGTGCGAGAAAACCAACGGAGGAGATCGAGTCTTGTGGGGAAAAGTGCGCAAACCTCTGCAGAGTGTATAAGCTAATCATGGTTAGCCGTGTCCCCGGTTATGGACAATCTTGAGTATCTAGTACTTGGAGTATCTTAAGTATCTCATCACTCTAAATTAATATTGTTGGGTTGTTAAATAATTTAATTGGGATTGAGTTTGAGGAACCTTCTTAATGATGTTTCAACTACCATGATAGTTAAATTAAAATCTATTCCTTTGTTGTAGGAAAAAATTGGCTTTTCGCAAAACTATAACCATAGAGCTTTCCACTAGCCAAATATGCATGTAGTGATAGCATTATTCTGTTCTTGCTCTGCTGTGTTATTTTGCCAGCATATTCCATGTGCTGTCCCGTTTTTGGGCTGCAACGTATTATGTTGTAGACTTTTTAGACGAGGAGTAAGGTTCGTTAGGTCGTTGCCGTGCAGCTCAGCTATGCCGTTGGAGTTGATGGACTCACTTTATCTTCCAAGCCTTCCGCTGTTATCGTATTAGATGGCCTTAAGCCATATTTATTGTAAGAAGTTATCTTTGGAGACATTCGATGTAATAAGTGTGTGATTGCTACTCTGTTATAAATCCTCGAGTACTGTGTGTGTCAGCATTACCGATCCAGGGATGACACTGAAGCATAGAGACTTGACCGTTTGAGGTCGGGTCGCTACAAGCATGCTCGAGTCGGTTGAGCCTTGCCGGCGATCAACTGGAATGGATAATGATAGGTACCGATGAGAAGAAGCCAACAAGTATGAACACGGATAAAATAATTTAAGAAATGGGATGAACATTTTTTATCATGACCATATAACAAGTCCAGTGGTAGATCAAAAATTGTGACATGTCCATGAGTTAAATTGATTAACCGAGTACATAGAAAGATTTGTAGGCTTAGGCAAGAGACACAAAAACACTAGAGAGATATAGACACTAAGATATGCATGAGAGAATCTAACCCTAAGATTTTTCGATCACCATAAGGGTAGAATGGAGGAGAAGTAGCATCCATACCCCGGGAAGAAGGCTCGGGCCGATTGGGACCGCAGTTCTTGGTCCGTGCCATGAGGAACTTCGGCGGTCACTCCCACTATGCACTGATCCCTCCCGAGGGATTCACACCACAACCCAAGAAATGAATTGGATAGAATCATAGATCGGGAGGAGGAGAAGCCGTGAGCAGGAGATCGGAGCTGGAGGTCGGAGGAGAGGGCCGGTGCAGCACCGGAGCGACGACCCGGCGGCGACGGCTGTGAGGCGAGATATGGATAGGAACGAAAGAAGTGAGGACCTGCCCCCAAAATCCCACGCCCCTCCCCAGTTATATGTGGCTGCGGGCGACGGGCCGGACATCCGGGCTACGCCCGGATATCCGGTGAGCGGAAGTCAGAGAACAGAAAAAAGAGTGCCAATGGGCCGGACATCCGGGTATAACCCCAGATATCCGGCGTGAGGAAGTCAGGGATCATGGGTCCAGGGCCCAGATGTCCGGCGGCTGGAAGTGCTTGATGAATGTTTGAGCGACAGAAGAATTTTCCCCAGGGCCTAGATGTCCGACCACTGAACAGAAGAGCAGGGCAGAGGAAGGATTTGAAAAGGGCCAACAAGTATGATTTGATCTAGACTCCACCAATGAGTTTTTAGTGAATTATGGGGGAAAACTAATCTAATCTAAGGCCATACTAAGATTTAATAATAACCCAATCAAAAATAAGCAATGAAAGGTCCACACAAGCAATTTTCAAGCGGTGACCGAGGTCACCATGTTTGAGCATATGTAATATAGTACCGCAAAGATGTAGACTTTTGGGCACATAGTCACGACTCCATCATGTTAAAGCACCATAGTTTGAGAACCATGACAACTTTGAGAGTGTTTGTTCTATTTATGCATTATGTAGGGTGAGAATACTCATGAATTGAATGTCTCCCCCTAAATATATGCCTACATCAAGACAAGACATTAAGTTCATGCATGAATGGGTACTAGATTTCACATAATATTGTCACACTCCAAGATACCAAGTTCACGCCTAAGTTGACAAAACCTTGTTTCATCCAACGGCTTGGTGAAAATATCTGCAAGTTGCTTATCTGTGCCAACATGAGCAATATCAATATCACCCTTCTCCACATGATCTCTCAAGAAGTGATACCTAATATCAATATGCTTGGTGCGGGTATGATCTTTGGGGTTCTCGGCAATATTGATGGCATTTTCATTATCACATAGAAGAGGCACATGTCTATAGGTGATACCGTAATCTAGTTTGCCTCATCCATAGTAATTGAGTTGCACAACTGGCAGTTGCAATGCATTCAGCTTCTGCGGTAGAGAGAGCAATACAATTCTGCTTCTTTGAGGACCAACTTACCAAGGAGCATCCAAGAAACTGACAGGCGCCGGAGGTGGACTTACGTTTGTCTCTGGCCCAATCCGCATCCGTGTACCCAATGAGATCAAACTTAGCACCCTTGGGGTACCATAGACCCAACTTTGGGGTGTGAACAAGGTATCTAAGAATATGCTTAACCGCCTTATGATGACTTTCCCTAGGGGAAGCTTCAAATCTAGCACACATGCATACACTAAACATGATGTCTGGTCTAGATGCACAAAGATAAAGCAATGAACCAATCATAGAGCGGTATTTAGACGGGTCGAAAGGGATACCGTTTGTGTCTTCAGTGAGTACAATTTTTGTTGGCATGGGTGTCTTACATGGACTAGCATCAGACATGCCAAACTTTTCTAGAATATCCTTGAGGTATTTTGCTTGAGACAAGAAAATTCCTTCTTGAAATTGTTGAATTTGAAATCCGGGGAAGAATTCAAATCCGCATTGAGTGACATTTCAAAATTCTTGGTCATGGAAGCCGCAAATTTCTTGCACAAATGAATGTTAGGAGAACCAAAAATGATATCATCTACATAGATTTGCCATAAGATCAAATCACCCTTGTCCCTCTTAGTAAAAAGAGTGGGATCGATCACCCCTCTCACAAAACCATCATCGAGTAAAAACTTCTTAAGATGATCGTACCAATCACGAGGTGCTTGTTTGAGACCATACAAGGCCTTGTGAAGTTTATACACATAGTCTTTGTGACCGGGATCAACGAACCCAGGTGGTTGTGATACATACACTTCTTCTTGTAGAGGACCGTTAAGGAAAGCACTCTTCACATCCATTTGATGTAAAGTAAAGCCATTGAAAGTAGCATAAGCAAGTAAGATGCGGATGGATGCAAGACGGGCAACGGGAGCAAAGGTCTCACCAAAGTCCAAACCTTCAACTTGTGAGTACCCCTGTGCCACTAACCTTGCCTTGTTACAGATGATTACACCATTTTCATCTTGCTTGTTCTTGAAAATGCATTTTGTTCCAATGACGTTGTGCTCGGTAGTAGGCCTCTTGACTAATGACCATACTTGGTTGCGTTCAAAACTGTTCAACTCTTCTTGCATAGCAACGAGCCAATCATTGTCCATTAATGCCTCTTGTACCTTGAGAGGCTCAACACTAGACACAAACGAGAAGTGAGCACAAAAGTTTGTCAATTGTTTACGAGTGACTCTACCTTCCGATATGCCGGTGAGAATTTTGTCAACATCAACACGACCGGCCACTCGAGGCATGATGGAGGTTAAGGTTTCACGAGGTTCAACTTCATGTCCATCATCCACATCCTCAGCATAAGGATCATTGATGTGTGGTGGAAGTTCTTCTTCTTCATCTTCCATTTGTTGAGGTTCATTGTCAATGATTGCACTTTCTTGTTCTTGCCCTTGGTGATGGTCATGTTCTTGATATTTATCATGAAGAGGAACTTGATCATCATCTTGTACTTGGTCTACGGGTATTTATTAAACAATAGGACCTTGAGGTAGTATGGGTGTTGAAGTAGTTTGATGATGCGTGAAGCTTTCATCTTCTTCTTCATCAGCATGAGGTTCTTGTTCCATAGGAAGAAGTGCACCAACACCCATGGTCAAGATATCTTGAGAAGAATCTTCTTCACCTACATCACTTAGATCAACTTGTTCCCCATGGGAGCCATTAAATTCATCAAACACCATGTCACAAGTTTCTGTGACACATCCATTGGATTTGTTGTAGACTCTATAGGCGTGAGAGTTTGATCCATAGCCAACAAATATGCCCTCAATGGTTTTGGATTGAAATTTTCCAAACCGTTCTCTTTTGTTGAGAATGAAACACTTGCACCCAAATACTCGAAAGTACTTGACATTTGGCTTGTTCCCAGTTAGAAGCTCATATGGAGTCTTTTCCAATATAGTGCGGAGAAAGAGCCTGTTTGATGTATGGCATGCAGTGTTGACAGCCTCGGCCCAAAAACTATGTGGCGACTTGTATTCATCCAACATGGACCTTGCCATCTCCACAAGTGTGCGATTCTTCCTCTCTGCTACACCATTTTGTTGGGGAGTGTATGGAGCATAATATTGATGCTCAATCCCTTCATCACTAAGAAATTCTTCCAAGGTGTAGTTCTTGAACTCGGAGCCATTATCACTTCTTATTGCCAAGATTTCTTTGTCAAACTTGCGTTGTGCTTGCTTGGCAAAATCAATAAAGGTGATCTTCGTCTCGTCCTTGGACTTGAGGAAGAAAATCCATGTATATCTTGAGTAATCATCAACAATAACAAGTCCATACTTTTTCTCACCAAGACTATCCCATGAAGGAGGTTCAAAATGATCCACATGAAGGAGCTCCAAAGGCCTTGAGGTAGACACAATATTCTTGGGTGGGTGCTTTGATTGATGTTGCTTCCCGGCTATGCATGCACTACACACACGATCTTTCTCAAAAGAGACATTTGTTAGTCCAAGGAAGTGATTACCTTTTAAGAGATCTTTAAGATATCTCATGCCGACATGGGCTAGCCGGCGATGCCATAGCCACCCCTTGTCGGCCTTGGCCATGAGACAAGTTGCATGGAATGTGCTCTCTTTCGAGAAATCAACCGTGTAAAGGTTGCCATCCAACTCTCCAACAAAGGCCACTTCGAGAGTATCTCTCTTAAATACTTCCACATCCGTTAGTCCAAAGAGTGTATCATAACCAACATAAGACAATTGGCGAATAGAAAGCAAATGGTATTTAAGGGATTGGACAAGCATGACATTTGCAAGCGACATGTCATTTGTGATAGCCACCTTGCCCAACCCGAGTACCTATCCTTTTGATCCTCCACCAAACATAATGCTCATAAATGGTTGAATAGCTTCCATGAAATCGTAGAGCAACTTGCTATCTCTGGTCAAATGATTGGTACATCCACTGTCAATCACCCATTTTACTCCGCCGGAGAAAGCAACCTACACACAATTATGACTTGGTTAGAGGCACCCATTTTGCAATGGGACCTCTCAAGTTAGTCACAAGGGTCTTAGGGATCCAAATAGCATAAAAATGGAATGCATTTCGAGGACCAACAAACTTTGCATAAACCTCTCCATCCTTAGTCTTACAAAGACATAGGATGGAGGCATGGACTCTTTTGGCTTGTTGAGAGTGGGCATGCCCCTCGTGGCCTTCCCACTAACAACCTTACCTTTCTCCTTGTGCCCTTGTCGTACAAAGGTTTCTTTTAGAGGGTGGTGCACTTTTGAGAGGATGTCTTCTTCTTGCTTGTGCTAGGGTCAAACCCGAGTCCCCCTCATTGTGTTGGCTCAGTACCTCATTAAGGTTCTTTTGCCCTTGAGCACATGTCATGAGCCCTTTCTCGATTTGATCCTTGAGAAAGCGATTTTACTCAAGAATAGATGCTAGGTCACTACTATAGTTAGTAGTACAAGCATCAACATTGATAATAGGAGAAGAGTAAGCCTTGGCTAGAGTTTCAAGATAAGTAAGCTTGAGTGTCTCAAAACTCTTTGTAAGAAGGGTGAGCTCTTCTTCCTTAGTCTTGAGGGACACAGATAGGAGCTCACAATCCTTAGAGAGAGAAGCATGAGACTTCACAAGCTTACTTTTATCATTCATCAACTCTTCGCAAGAGTCAATAGCCTTTTTCAAGGAGGCAAGATCTTTAGTATGAACATCAATGTTCGCACCAATTTTTAAGCATAGTTCATCATTTCGTGCTTCCTCATATTGGACTTTCCGCTCAAGGATTTCATATTTTTCCTTTTCCTCGGTGACGAGGGTTTCGAGTTCCTTAATGTAGATGGTATGCTTACTCACCATCTCCATAAGCATATGAAACATAGTGAGCTTCTTTCCTTTAAGTGAGCACATGGACTTATTTAGTTTAGCAAGCATAGGGTCATCTATATCATCATCCTCATAACTATCCTCCGCATCAAGATACTCATCACTAGGAGTAGACGGAGTGAAAAGAGGAGGGTTTGATCATGGGGTTACCTTGACCTTGTCAGGAGAGTGTTGGTCCTCTCCATCTTCTACCACGGCCTTTGCCATGAGGCACTTGTGAGCGTTGCCCTTGTAGTCCTTCATGTAGTTGTAAGTGACAACATAACCACTCTTGTTGACTAGCCTCAATGTGTTTTGAGAATATTGAGCAACTCCGGCAACACCACTAACATCATCTGGATCGGATTCTTCTTGAGCAACCATTTCTTTCACATCTCTCTTCTTGAGCTTGGAGTTCAAAAGATTTGGCAACTTCTTCTTGGAAAAGGTCTTGGGAAACCTTGATTTATCCTCCCTCTTCTCATAAGGGCACTCGTTGGAGAAGTGGTTGGTTTCTTCACAGTTGTAGCATTTTCTTACTTTCTTCTTTTGAAATCTTCCCTTGAATTTACCCGCACTAAACTTCTTGACAAAGAGAGACATGTCTTCATATGAAGGGCCCTCATCGGATTCAACCTCATCACCATCTTCATCATCATCATCTTCTTCTTCTTCTTCACTTTGCTCATCTTCATATACATGCTTGGCCTTCAATGCAAGATTGATCTTTGATGTTGGAGTACCATGCATGGCAAGATGTTTTGTGGCATTTGCCTTTGATTCTTCAAATAGTTGGAAGGTGGATATGATGTCATCTGTAGTCATTTCCTTGAAGGCATGATGTTGTCTTATGTCCCACACCATTTTGGTGGTGATATGGGGCAAGAGCATGAAGCAACTTGTCCACAAGAAATCGCATAGTCATGTTGAATCCATCTTGTGTCTTGTCACACTCACATGACTCAATGTCAGCAGTGAGAGTCATGAGACACTCAAGGAGTTGATTGGGAGTTTCACCTTTCCCCATACAAAAGTTTTGCAATTGCCCCTTGGAAAATTCATATTGAGCACTCCGGAGGGTGGAGGTACTGGTCTTGGATGTTATAATACTTTCCCATAGTTCCTTTGCACTTGTGATGTGTATGAAAGGTCTCCTTTGCTTTTCAACCATACCTCTCCTTATACACATGGTTGAAGTGTTATTGAGATTCTTGTCATAAATTTCTCTTGGTGTAGGATTCTTTGGATCAACCACATGATAACCATACTCCAAGATCTTCGGCATCTCATCGTTTCCATACCGAAGATGATCCTGCATAGCAACTCTCCACAAGGCAAAATCGGAAGTGGCATCAAGTAAAGGAGGTTTCCCTTAAGGGTTATATTTTGGTTTCTCAACTTGGGGTCTTGCATAAAGCCAAGGAACACTGGAGTGATCATTGTTAGGAGGTTGTTGACCAAGTGACGGAGTAGACACAGTTGGCCTCGAAGCCGCACCACCAGAAAGTGGTGCAAGCACCGTGGACAACATGGCTAGTATCATTTGGACTAAGGCCTCAAGAGAAGCATCATACTCCTCTTTTTGCTTAGCAAGGGCCTGTTCCAGATCCTCAGAAGTAAAGGACTTGACTTCTGAAGAAACCTCACATTTATCCTTCGGATCTGTAACAAGGGGAGTCACATCGGGGTTCATCTCTCTCTAGGGCGGTTAAGCCACAAGAATAGAGCACGAGGCTCTGATACCAATTGAAAGGATCGAGATGGACCAAGAGGGAGGGTGAATAGGTACAGTTACAAATTTAAATTATTACTTAGCAATTTTAGGCAATAATACGGAATATGAAGGTGAGCCTAACAATTTCAAGTTAAGTACTAAGTGCTAAGCAAGTAACACAAGTATGTAAGTAAGCAAGCACAATATGATATAAGTAAGTGCTAAGAGACAAGTAACCACAAGTAGAGAGTTAGGGTTAGGAATAACCGCAACTCCGGGAGACGAGGATGTATGCCGATGTTCACTTCCTTGGAGGAAAGCTATGTCACCGTTAGAGAGGTGGATGTTACCACGAAGGCACACCAAAGCCACGAAGGCTCACCCTATTCTCCCTTTTAGATAACACCACGAAGGCGTTTGACAGTGTCTTGGACTAGGGGATACTCACCACATCGTCTCCCGATCTGTTAGATTGGGCCGAGGACCCCCGTGGCCGTATACTCATGGGCCAGTTCGGACAGCTGCCGCATACATGGAAGATTCCACAAGACTTGGTGATCAAGACAAGGACTCCTCCCCATCGGCGTATTCGGCTAGGACTCTTGTTATCCTAGGCTTCTGGTGCATTATATAAACCGAGGCTAGGCTAGTCGATAGATCATATACAACAACCATACCATAGGCTAGCTTCTAGGGTTTAGCCTCTACGATCTTGTGGTAGATCAACTCTTGTAATACTCATATCATCAATATCAGTCAAGCAGGACGTAGGGTATTACCTCTATCAAGAGGGCTCGAACCTGGGTAAACATCGTGTCCCCTGCCTCCTGTTACCATCAATTCTAGACGCACAGTTCGGGACCCCCTACCTGAGATCCGCTGGTTTTGACACCGACATTGGTGTTTTCATTGAGAGTTCCGCTGTGTGATCGGCAAAAGGATCAATGGCTCGCCCGCAGGTCAACTGCGACGCCGGCTCGACTGGTCACCTTGGCTCGACCGAGGACCGTACTCCATCTCCGATCGTCATGTTCGGACGGGGGCCTTCTTCAACATCAACTCCGATCTCTATCATGATCATAGAGGAGTCATCCATGGAGCTCGAGGGCTCAACGTCAACATTGCCCTCGGGCGTCCGTGCTGTTTTTATGGACAGCGAAATTGTATTCACCGTCACCACCTCCTCGAGCGTCGGTTTGACGATTGCTTTGGTGGAATAGTGCATAATTATGTCTACAACAACCATGCAAAGTTTCATCGAGTTCCGATGGAGGAATCTCCGACAATCTACGATATATCGGAGCCCTGTCAAATCTGGACAGGAACCTGGATGAGTTTAGGGTGTGGCCTCCACAGCCTAGCTCGGAGGTCCTTTGGAAGATCCAACCGTTCATCTACTGCGGAATTCCCATATCTACCACCCCTCCAAATTTCAGCTTGATCCGACAGTTCAAACTCCAGGAACCTTCCGATGAGTGGACCAATTTTTAGATCCGTTTTTTTTTGCGAATATGGATCCGACCCGAATTCATGTTTCTTTATGAACGTGATATTGGGCAACCTTTTTAGAGGGATTCTCTTCTAGGGTATTGTGCGTTGTTTTTAAACACGTGCCCGTAAATTTTTGAGCCTCCCTTGAGGTCATCTTCATCATCATGCTGGTGTCAAACTAGTCCGACAATATTGCTCCAAGGCTGTCGACCTGCGCTAGACATGTCGTCACTTTGTTGAGCCGAGCTCAACTTCTTCGGATCATTATCTCTGCAAGCCTAACAAGAGTCCAGCATCACGAAGGATAAATCATCACCAACATCGCCGCCCCACGGATTACACGGAGCGGGCATACAGGCATCGCCGCACGGTCACTTCATCAAGCCGGCATCGACCATGTCACGACCTGCATCGGCAGGGCTGCACTGTTGCTTCTTCAAGCCGGTGTCCATCACGCCGACCTACTTCGACATCTCGGCTGGACCGGGGGCTTCACCATCTCTTCATCAACCTATACTCTGGAGACTTCGGCGTCACTAGTCGACCAGCTCCGTCACGTTAGATGGACCGAGGGCTTTGTCTCGGCGAGCCAACCTTTGCCAGCATCGCCGTGCCATCACTTTATCGCCCATCAGGCAATGGGTGTGCGGATCGAGTCCCAATTTTGGGAATCACCTTTCTTCGGATTGCTACAACAAATAAACCAGATGCTATTAATCCTAGTATTTTTTGCTTGTTTGGGTTCATTTTTCCCAAGGAATTATTACTCTGGTTTGTCCATTATATGTACGCAGGTCTATCAAATGGTGACCGCATTAACGATGATCGCATGGTGGTTCGGTCAGTTTCCATACATGGTCCGGCGAACACCGCATCCGGAACTCGGACCGACCTGTGAATTCAGGCTATGCTACGCCTTTACTGCATCACGCCGACGCCCTGCATCGACATTGACTTCAGCACCAGGCCATATTTCTTTTATTACTCATTTTGCATAAATTATTTATTATGCAACGATTTTTTTATTATTATTACTATTATCTCCGGTTTGCACTATTTTTTATGCATAGGAAAATGATCCAGCCGGACTATATCCTTTGGCGTCACCTCGGCTGGACGGGGGGCTTCGTCAACACTTCATTACCCCATGCCGGGGACTTCGACATCACTCTGCCGGCCTGCATTGACCGTGCTATGTCACCACTTCGGAGTGCCGAGCTCTTTGCTCCACCACCTTGGGACTGGCTTGGGGGATGGAACCTTGTCCCGCATCAAGCTCGGGCCGCGTCATCAATACCGAACACATTAACCAGCTAAGTTGCCTTCATGCTCAAAGTTTTAAAATTTTAACTTGTGTTCAGTTCGACAAATCATTATACCTTTTTGAAAAAAGTTGCTTGTAGAGAATCTCCTTGTCAAAACTTTGTTTGTGACACACAAATTCAAATACCCCATTTACTTGGGGGCTCCCTTGATGGAGCTTTTCCTCTTGCATATGATTATACTTGTACGGCTTCGTTCCTTGTTCGTGTATTACACCACAATATGCACCATATTGACCTAAGCGATTTGCAAGCTGGGTTGCCTCGCTCCTATATTTACCCCTACGTTCCCGATTGTTCGGCTAGGGAGTAAAGGGAGCACCTCTGCGATTGTCACGACCGGGTCATCCGAGCTCTGACCTCAGACTGGGTGAAGCCGAAAGCTAGCGCTCTTATTGTTTTCAATCATGGTCGGCACACAACAGAACTCATGAGTACAAAAAACCTATTGCACAAGTCTCATAGTAATAATGAGCACCGAAGAAAGGTATCGGTGGGGGTACTATTTTCTTCGAAGATGCTTCTTACACTTCGTTAGTAATATAGCATAAGTTTCCTGAGCGTGCTTTGTCTGTTAAAGCTTTATGGCCTGATTGCCTGGTCATCAGAAACACCGTCGATACTCTCGACAGGCGGAGTACATGACACTTTTCGGCCCTTGGCCAAAGAGGGAGAAGCCGACGGTCGGTTAAGACGCGTTTAAAGTTCGGGTGAACACATATATGATATAAGTACTTCGGTACATACAATCATTATACATAAAATTCTTTTACCCAAGTCACTTGGGGGCTCTTAAAATTTATATATGAGCTGTAAATGTGTTTTCTTCTTGGTCGTTATCAAAACACGACAGAAGCACAATTTTTTTCTCTTCCAATTTTCGGATTGATCTTGTTCAGACGTCATCTTTTTACTGACTTTTTTTGGTTTTCCAAGCTTTTGGCACTTTTAAACTATTTGTGTGTTTTCAGCACAAGTCTCGCAGTGCAGCGCGAGACACCTTTAGAGATTCGGCAAAAACATTCTCAGATATTGCTATATATGCATCGGTTTCGAATTGTGTCTTTGGTCCATAGTTGGGTTGCCCGGCTCCTGCGCTTGCCTCCTATGTTCCGCTTTGTTCGGCTAGGTGTGCAAAGGGAGAACCACTGCGATTGTGCTTCCAGCTCACATGGTTAAGCACCTCAGTGGAGAAAGCCAAAAACTGACTATCACAAATAAGCATAAACTGGTCAGCAATCCGATGACTGTGTTAAATGATGGGCCATTAATAACATTGGCCGAAGTGTTTACGGCTTGACCTCGACTGTCGCCGAATACTACCGGGGGCTAGTAACTGGCCTCCCAAACTAAATCCTCAATAGTTTGCTCTTACATTAGAGCTGAGGTTTCATGATCATGCTTAGCATGACAACCCAAAAAAAGGAACCGATAGCAGGACTATTTTCTTTGGAAGACATTTCTTATGTTAAACAGTAATATAACATATCTCTCTGCGTACCTTTGTTTATAAAACCGTATGGCCAGGTTGCCTTGTTTGTGTAAATCTTTGCCCTTATAAAGGCTTTATAAAGTAGGACAAACACTCCTCGGCTACTGGCCGAGGAGGTGGAAGCTGATGGTCGGTCAACAAAGTTTTGTATAATGCGGATCCGAGCATTAATGACGTAAAGTACTTGGATACATAGATTCATTACACATAATTTGTGATTTTACTATGGATATTGATCCTTAATTCGGCCATCCATGCCCGCATTAAGGCTCGGGGGCTACTGGCCTTCAGGCTTATTATTTACAAATATTAAAGGGGCACATCGATCCCCTGATCTGGTGTTGCCACCCGACCAGTGTCTCGGGGGCTACTGCCTTGCCTGTCCAATGCATAAAATTTTAAGTGCAATACAGTTTCCGAGGAGATTTTGATCCTCAGGTTGGTCGGCCGCACCCAACCCGAGTCTCGAGGACTGAGCACGCCGCTTTTTGTATCCCGGAGTATTCTGCCGAGCTAGGACTTGATCCTTAGGCCGATTTTGCAAATCAACCTGAGTCTCAGCGGATACTGGGATTAGTGGTCTTACATCATCCTTCAAGTGCATCTCGGGTTTTAAACCGATACACATGTTGAGGATTACTGGCTATATATCTCGGCAGAGAATAAATTGCACCAATCAAAAATATTGACAAAAAATTGGCCCACGGTCGGGGTGGTGCACCACCTCGGAAGCAGTCTGGCATAAAGCTCGGGCGCTAGTGGCTGGCTCCATAGAGGGCATTTCCAGCATTAAGCTCGGCTAGACTCCTTCAACTTTTTTGGACCAAGATGATCTATGACATCTTGGATATAGTCCGGTGTTGGAGCTTGGACACAGTCCGGCGTTGGAGCTCGGATACATTTCGGCGTTGGAGCTCGGAAGCAGTCCAGCATTGGTGCTCGGCTGCAAAAGATACCTCGAATGGAGTCCGGCGTAAGAGCTCAGACACAAGAGGACGCTGCCTCCCGGGAACAACTTCAAACCCGAGGTGTGGCATAAAAATAACAAGGCATTGATAAAGGCCGGAAACTTAAAGGGGCTCCTCGGATACCCGACGTGTAAACTCGTTGAATGCATTTAGGCGATCCTCAAGATCGAAGATGAGAAGATTTGTTGAACTAGTTTTCAAGACCGACAACCGAAGATGAAGAATAGTTCGGAAGAATCGAGGAGCATCCCTAACTTGAAGACCAGTTCAGGGGGCTACTGACGGTGTCCTGGACTAGGGGGTACTCACCACGTCATCTCCCGATCTGTTAGATTGGGCCGAGGACCCCCGTGGCCGTATACTCATGGGCTAGTTCGGACAGCTGCCGCATACATGGAAGATTCCACAAGACTTGGTGATCAAGACAAGGACTCCTCCCCACCGGCGTATTCGGCTAGGATTCTTGTTATCCTAGGCCTCTGGTGCATTATATAAACCGAGGCCAGGCTAGTCGATAGATCATATACAACAACCATACCATAGGCTAGCTTCTAGGGTTTAGCCTCTACGATCTCATGGTAGATCAACTCTTGTAATACTCATATCATCAATATCAATCAAGCAGAATGTAGGGTATTACCTCCATCAAGAGGGCCCGAACCTGGGTAAACATCGTGTCCCCTGCCTCCTGTTACCATCGATTCTAGACGCACAGTTCGGGACCCCCTACCCGAGATCCGCCGGTTTTGACACCGACAGCGTTTCTCAACCACTAGTGGTAGACCTTGGGGTGGTCTCCAAACCCTCACAAACTTTTTCGGGGGTAATCACAAAGGTCGATTCCTCTCTGAAAGAGTCCTACTGCCTAGGAGTCTCCAACCTCCAAGAGTAACAAGACAATGGGGAAAATCTCAAGACTTGCTCAAATCACGAATTCCTTTGGTGGAAAGAAGGAGAAGGAGTGGATCTATCACTTGATCGGACAACATCTCTCAAATGCTCTCAAATCCCTTGGGGATCTAAGATTTGGTGTGGAGGAGTGAGTGAGAGAGAGAGAAAGTGAAATGTGTTATAGGATTTGTTCAAAGTGAGTGGTCCACCAATCCCGTGGGGGGAAAAGGGGTATATATAGTGTGAGCACGAATATGACCGTTGTAGTGTAAGTGAATGAGCTGGCCGGACATCCGAGCATGGGGTCGGACATCCGGCCTAGCAATGCACGAGAAACAGAAACAAAACAGAATAGAAAACAGAGGGGCCAGACATCCGGGGGCCAAGCCCAGACATCCGGCATATCAGGAGAGCCCAGATATCCGGAAGATGGCCGGACATCCGACGCGATCACTTAGAAGGTTATAGAAACTCAGCAGTACACATGTAGTAGAGGCCGGACATCCGGGACGGGGCCCAAACATCCGGCGAATCAGGAAGGCCTGGACATCCGGGGTATAACCCGGACATCCGGCGAGCGGCACAACACAAAAGTGCTCTTAGATGGCTAGTCCCGGATATCCGGCAGGTAGGCCGGATATCCAGCGTGAGGCCCGGACATCCGGCTTGAAGCCCGGACATCCGGCAGCCAAGAGGCAGAAAACAGAAGGTTTTATCATGTGCATGTATGGCAAGGAGGTTTGTGACAAGAGCAAGCTTTTAACGAACCCTACCGATCTGCTCTTAATAGTGCGGGATCCTATACTCAAGAAAACAAATATGAAATCAATTTTTATGCTTCATCCTTGAGTAAAATCACTTTGTATGCTCTTGATCCACACACTTCGATGAACCGGGGACTAACGCCTGAAACTTACTTGACAACCGTTGTTAGTCCCCTACATGTATATTGTCATCAACATCAAAACATGATGTAAGGGCATGATTTCTCTTTCAGATGCCTATATACATGGTCATGCCTAGATATTCTCATAACTATGCGCTTTTCTATCAATTGCTCGACATTAATTTGTTCACCCACCGTAGAATTTGTTATCTTGAGAGAAGCCACTAGTGAAACCTATGCCCCCCGGGTCTATCTTCCACCATATTATTTTCATATCCACTTGCTATTTTTATCATTGTTTATTTTGCAATCTTTATTTTCCAATCTATACCACAAAAATACCAAAAATATTTATCTTGTTATCTCTATCAGATCTCACTTTCGTAAGTGACCATGAAGGGATTGACAACCCCTTTATCGCGTTGGTTGCGAGGTTCTTGTTTGTTTGTGCAAGTACTAGGCGACTTGCGTGCTACCTCCTACTAGATTAATACCTTGGTTCTCAAAAACTGAGGGAAATACTTATGCTACTTTGCCGCATCACCCTTTCCTATTCAAGGGAAAACCAATGCATGCTTAAGAGGTAGCAGTCACCAGCGACGACGGCAAGACCAAGTCTAAGGCCCCCAACCCGACATTCGACAGGTATTCTCTTACCTGTTGACCACGCTGCCCCACGAGATGGCCATCCAGGTGGCGACGTGCCACACTGCGGCAGAGCTGTGGAACATGGTGTGGGGGATGCTTACATCGCATACCCGTGCGCAGACTGTCAAACGTCAGAATCGCGTAGGCAAACCTCTAGAAGGGCAACATGACTATCACTGAATATGTTGGTAAGGTCCGAACCCTTTGTGATGAATTAGCTACTTCAGGGAAGAAGGTGGACGAGGAGGATGTTGTCTCTCACATCATCCCTGGACTCGACGAGGAGTTCGACCCCGTGGTATCTGCCATGTGCTCTAGGGTTGAACGTGTCGGGGTCTCGGAGCTGTACTCACAGCTCCTGAGCTTGGAGACTCACATTAATCTGCGTGGCGGGCCCTCTCTGTCGTCGGAAAATGTGGCGACACGCGGGCGCTTCAACAACAACAAAAACGACAACGGTGGCGGCGGTGGTGACCGTGGCCGCAACTTCAACAACAGGCAAGGTGGCGGCGGTGATCGTGGTCGTGGCACCTTCTCCAAGCCACAAAACCGTGGCAACCCTGGAGGCAACAATGGCAGCGGCGGCAACTACAGCCACAATGCCGCCGCCAAACCAACATGCCATATCTGCGGCAAGGTTGGTCACCCAACGTGGAAGTGCTGGAAGCATTATGACTCCTCCTATCAAGGGGGGGGGGGAGTGCTCTGCAAACATGGTGGCTCCACAGTATGGCGTCGACACCAACTGGTACCTGGACATTGGTGCGACAAACCATATCACAGGGGATCTAGAGAAGCTCAGCATCCGAGATCAGACACTGGAGATGATCAAATCCACACAGCGAGTGGATCAGGTATGGCTATAGCACATATTGGTCAGTCTCATATTTGTACCCCTGAACGTGATCTTCTCCTCAAAAATGTCTTACATGTTCTCGAGGCTAACAAGAGTTTAATCTCTGCAAGACGACTTGCTATTGACAACAATTCTTTCGTTGAAATTCATCCCTATTCTTTTTTGTAAAGGATCGGGGAACGAGGAGGGTTCTGCTACAAGGCAGGGGTAGGAGAGGCCTATACCCTGTCAAACACATGGGACAAGGCACCAAGAAGAACATGCTCAGTGTCACACCCTCCTCCGATAGGTGGCACCAGCGCCTAGGGCATCCTTCATCAACCATAGTTAGCAAAATAATTAGCAAGAATAAGCTCCCATGTGCTAAGTTGTTCAATTCCGAAGTTATTTGTGATTCCTGTCAACTAGGCAAAAGCCATCAGTTGCCTTATCCAAAATCAATAAGTGAATCAAAGTTCCCTTTGGAACTTATTTTTTCTGATGTGTGGAGTCCTGCTGTTGAATGAGTAGGCAGAAAGAAATATTATGTCAACTTTATAGATGATTTTAGTAAGTTCACGTGGATCTACCTAATAAAACATAAGTCTGAAGTTTTTCAAAAATTTCATGACTTCCAAAATCTTGTTGAACATCAATTTGATCGTAAAATTCTTGCTCTCCAAACAGATTGGGGAGGAGAATATGTGAAGTTAAATTCTTTCTTCACAAAAGTTGGGATATCTCATCACGTCTCCTGCTCCCATGCATACCAGCAAAACGGATCAGCGGAACGTAAACATCGACATATTGTCGAGGTTGGTCTCTCCCTCCTAGATCAAGCAAGCATGCCTCTAAAATTCTGGGATGAGGCCTTTATCGCTGCTACATATCTCATCAACAGACTACCAAGCAAAGTGATCAACTTTGAAACCCCTCTTGAAAAACTATCCCATGAGAAGCCTAATTATTCCTCGCTTCACATCTTTGGATGCGCTTGCTGGCCGAACCTACACCCATATAATAGCCACAAGATCCAATTTTGCTCCAAACAATGCGCCTTCTTAGGCTACAGTAACTTGCACAAAGGTTTTAAGTGCGTAGACATCTCTTCCGGCCGAGTTTATATTTCCAGGGATGTTGTGTTTGATGAAACAGTGTTCCCTTTTTCCACCTTGCATCCCAATGCCGGTGCATGCCTACATGCTGAAGTCCTTCTTCCATCTCTAGAGCTTTTAAATACAACTGATCATGGGGGTGATAAATATGTTGATGATCATTTGGCTAATAGTCATAAACCTAATGTTGCTAATGGAAATAGTGAAAAAAATGTTGTTCAAATCTGTGATTTTATGCAGAATTTATCTGATGGTACATGCGCTAGACACGAGGAGGATTCGGCTAACACAGTTAAGGGCGCGGATCCTGAGAGATTTGGCGCAGGTGGCGCAGGTGCAGATGCGGCGGATCCCAGTGTGGATTCCCCTGCACGCGTCGGGACAAACCAGTCCCCGCCTGACACGCAATCAGGTGCTGCGGCGCGGTCAGGCGGGACGGCCCCGCGCCTCTCGCCATCCGCCAGCTGGCGCGAGCCGGCTGGGTGTAGGTCGCCCGCCCCGCGGTCACATGATGGCGCCGACAACCCCGTGTGGGCCTCTGACTGTGCGGTCATCGAGGGCAATTCGCCCACGCCAGTACGAGAAGGCGGCCCTCCCTCCAGATCTTCTGCGACTGCTGGATCGTCTGTGCCTATTGGAGCCGGATCCACCGTGGCCGTTGATGCGCCCAGCACAAGCACAACTACACATGTGACGCACTCGCAACGAGGTATTGTCAAACCATTGGTACCCAAGGATGGCACGGTCAGGTACAATAAGAACTTTAAGTTTGCAAACTTTGTCGCACCGGTGAACCAGAAAATGTGATAGAAGCCTTGAATGATAAGAGTTGGAAAAACGCTACGAATATTGAGTATGATGCACTAGTAAAAAATCAACCGTGGCATCTAGTTCGACCTAAGCCAGGGAGGAATATTATTGATTGTAAGTGGGTGTATAAAATCAAGAAGAAAGCTAATGGTACAATAGACAGATACAAAGCTAGGTTAGGAGCTAAAGGTTTTAAACAACGTTACGGTATTGATTACGAGGACACCTTCAGTCCAGTAGTGAAGGCTGCTACTATCGAGCTTGTTTTGTCTGTTGCTATTTCTAGGGGATGGAGTCTTCGCCAACTGGATGTATAGAATGCGTTTTTGCATGGCGTTCTCGAGGAAGAGGTCTACATGCGACAACCACTAGGTTTTGAGCACAGCTCTAAGACACACCATGTATGCATGTTGGACAAGGCTTTGTATGGTTTGAAACAAGCACCGAGACCGTGGTACTCTAGGCTAAACTCAAAACTGCAACAACTTGGCTTTCGGCCATCAAAGGAGACAATTCTTTGTTCTTCTTCAGAAGAGAAAAGGTGACAATGTTTATGTTGATGACATAATTGTTGCTAGCTCCTCACAAGAAGCCACTTCAGCCTTGTCAAGAAACTTGAAAAGTGAATTTACACTTAAGGACTTGGGAGAGTTGCACTATTTTCTAGGCACTGAGGTAAAAAAGGTGCGAGATGATATTTTGCTCACTCAAGAAAAATATGTTTTATGTATATTAAGGCGTGTTGGAATGAAGGATTGTAAACCTTCCAATACACCTATGTGCACCACTGAAAAGTTGTCTTTGCATGAAGGGAAATTATTAAGTCTAGAAGAGGGAACTAGGTACCGAAGCATAGTTGGAGCACTTCAGTATCTAACACTGACAAGGCCTGATATTTCATTATCTCTTAATATGTTTGTCAGTTTTTGCATTCACCCACTTCTTTGCACTAGACAACTGTAAAAAGGATCTTGAGATACATACAAGGAAGCACTGGAATCAGCCTCAAATTATGTAAGTCTTCATCAACTGCAGTAAGTGCCTTCTCTGATGCAGACTAGGCTCGATGTCCAGATGATAGAAAATCCACGAGAGGTTTTGCTGTTTTTCTTGGTTCTAATCTCATATCATGGAATGCAAAGAAACAGGGAACTGTCTCACGCTCCAGTACTAAAGAAGAATACAAGTCTTTGGCAAATGCAACGGCTGAGGTAATGTGGATTGAAACGTTACTTGATGAGTTGGGTATTCATAGATCACATGTGTCATGTTTGTGCGGTGATAACCTTGGTGCAACATATTTGTCTGTGAACCCTGTGTTTCATGCAAGGACAAAACACATAAAGATTGATTTTCACTTTGTTCGCGAAAGAGTTGCACAAAAATTGTTGAAGATAAAGTTTATTCCAACCGGAGATCAAGTTGCTGATGGTTTCACTAAACCACTTCAAGTTCGACAAGTACAAGCCTTCAAGAACAATCTAAACCTTGACATGTTGAGATTGAGGGAGGATGTTAAAGAATAGGCTTGTATGTAATGTGACACTTGTCACGACGGGTGTGTTGCGTGCGTATAGTTGTATATACTGGGCATGTTGTTAGGCTAGTTGATCTCTCTTGTATAGTTTGGAGTAGAGGTCAAGACTAGAAACAACCTGCCGATCCTACAATCTTTCCTCTATATTAACACGCACACGTCCCTGCCAAAGGTGCATACGACTTAAACCCTTTCTTCTTTCATGGACGTGATGATCACCCTATACATCTATATTGGCACTAGATGCCTGTGAATATACGCGTGTTTCATCCTATTGTCTCTCTACAAAGCCGTTGCCAATCCCAGGAAAAAACCGATGTCACTAGGTTAACTTTTTCCGTCGACGGTTGTACCTTTCTCTACCGCCGGTTGCAGCTTTTAAGGTTGTGCTTTGCCAGCTCCCAGGTTGGCCATCTCTGGGTTGAAGCGATTTTAGTCAGCGGCTGTAGCTTTCTTGGCCATTGGTCGCAACATTTGCCGTTGTCGGTTGCAGCTTCTTGATGCACCCGGGCCGCAACTCCCAAAGTCTTTGGTTCCAGCAAAAAATGACGGCGATCGCAGCAATTGGTGCTGCTGGTTGCAGCTCCGCTGTGAGCCGGTCGCAGCCCTCGCTTTCGTCTATTCTAGCAAAAAAACCGAGTTAGCCGCAACACAGCTTCGCTGGCCCATGGCAGTCACAGTGCCTGCTGCCTGGCCCTTGCAAAATCGCAAGCTGCAGCATGCCGGGCGCAGTCATCGATTGAGGTGGTGATTTGAATTGAAGTAGACGATAGACACAATGTGCAGACATGGTTGTGGTTTTGTCCAGGGCCGTCCATAAGCATGTGCGAGAAGTGCGACCGCACAGGGCCCCCAAAAAATAGGGGCCCCCAGATCTTATATTCATAGTTCACCAATATCGATCTAAATAAAATCTGATGTGTAGAGGAGCCGCCGTTAGAGCTGTTGGGAAGGTCTGCGACTCGTATCCCGCAAGAAGAAAGCAACTCAATCGTTATTCTCCAGTGAGATGGGCCTTGGGCCTTTAGTCCATCACATGGATGGAGATTAAGAAGTGGCGCTGGCCCAGATCGTAGGTAGACTGCGATCGTGGGTTAGGTTAAAAGAATAGCGATCGTGGGTTTTTGAAAAGAAAAAAAAAAGCAGCGATCGAGCCGAGAGCAGCACACGCATGACCGACGGCAAGCAGATAAATTTAGGCGGTGGGCACGCACAGGCGGAAGCAGATTATGAATTGGAAGAACTAAAGTTCATCTTATGGTGTCTACAAGAAAGAGCAAAGACTGCAAATCAAATTTCAACTCAAAAGTTATGATGTACCGTGCATTTGCGTATGTGCTTCCTTTGTGTATAACTATGTTCTACAGGAGGTGGACAACGGAGCAGATGAATTGATTCATCCTTATTGAACATGTTAGTTTCATAATTTTGATAAATTTATATGCTCACAAAAAGGTAACATAAAATATAGTCAACATAACTAACTATAATTTGTTCAGACAAATATCACAAAACTAACGTATGAATATGGTGTCAAGAGATACTGCTTACACTATTATTCGCCACCATCACTTTTTAATGGAAAAGTCGCTACTATAAATTTACGATTGGGCGTACAACATGAGGTTGGGTGCGTACAACATGAGGGTGGGTGCGGGGACGACCCAAGGGGCGACTACGGCCGTGCCGCCATCATCGGCCGGGGATTGGCCTCGAGTAGGCGGACGGTTTTAGGCACTGGCAGACTCCGATGAGGATGAGGCGGACAGAGATGGGGATGTCCCGGCGGCCTCCCGAAAGTCGCCGACCCCGTCAGATCTCATTTATGAGTTCTTCCACTCCGGCTACGACGAAGATGAGGTGGCAACGACGGTTGACAAAGTTTTGCCACTCGACGATCCGGCTAGAATTGGACTTCAAGTGGGAGAGAAGAAGGAGATGATCCGTCGCATAGTTCATCGGAGAACGGCGGCGATGGCGATCAGGCCATGGACATGCCCCCTGCCTAAGGTAAGTCTCCCAAACTTAACGCTTTTCGATTTGATTCGTCCGGATTCGTGGACTACTATTACGAGAAGGAAAAATGCGTGCCGGGTAGTGCCTCGATCGGCACCGGGGGTGTCCGCGGCAGCCATGCCGGCGAACCCGGCGATCCAGATGGCGGCGGCTCGTCAGGAGCATTTGAATTAGATCCTGGGCCGTAGTGGGCCGGTTTTGTCTGATACACATCCGAATTTGGCTGGGCCGGGGACTGCCGGGTATGAGGCCCAGGCTAGTCCGGTATCCTCCAATATCAATCGCGCAGACATAGGCATATCAAGCGATCCGGCTGCGCCTTCATCCTCGCTGAACACTAGGGTTGTTCGATGAGGGAAGCTGGGCTTCCGTTCCTGTGGTCTTGGCCATGCGGCGAATACCTCCCCTCGTGGGCATGTCCGGCCGAGGGGCTGGCGCGCCACCGGGGAAGAAGCCCTCTACCCCGACCGGTGACGAGTGCTGGGCGTGGGGCAGTGGTGCTGGCTGGCCCTAGACCCACGGTGGCCAGCGGGGTGGCGCAGACGGTTGCGTGGCGAGGTCGTGTTCACACCGGGGCTCGGCCACCTTCTCAGGGCCCGGCTGCGGTGCCAGCAGCGGGTCGGGGCAGGACGGTCCATGGTCCTCGACCGCAGGCGCAGACTCCGGTTGTGGCTACTGCCGCAGGGCAGGGCGGTGCGCTTGGTCCGCGGCCGCCTGCACCCGGGAATCAGGTCGTCACGCCCGGTCATCATCCTCGGGCGGTGCCACCGCCTCATTACGTTGCGAGGCCACCGCAAAAATGGCCTGGACCGGCGCAAAACGTGGGTGTTGGAGGTGCTTCTGGACCGCCCCGGGGACAATGGGGGGACGATAGATACGATGCGTATGGTGATGGCCAACACCGTGGTTCGTCCTCGACGGGTGGTGGCCGTGGTTATGGTTGGCAGAGTGATGGTACAGCTGGGAGACCCTTTCTTGGTCCTCCGGGTGGTTTCGTTGAGGGGGCGTCCGGCCCTGACTATCGGCAGCGGGGTGGATATTGTGGTCACCATGGTGGAATGGGGGGGAGGGGGTCGGTTCCGCCACCGGCAGCCTCCTCCGCCTGTAGTGGTCGAGCAGACGACCACCGCCGGGGCCACCGAGACACCGGAGCTATCCGGCCAGGCCATGGATGTGGTGACGGCGCTCGCCAATGCGGAGGTACCTGGGACTGCAACCGCTGTGTTGGCCTCAGTCGAGGCAGCAGACATGGCTGACTTAGATAGAGCGTCTAAGTGGGCGCGCAAGAAGGAAAAAATGCTTTGCTATCATTGTGGGGAGAAGGGCCACTTTATTGTTGAATGTGTGGCGGAACTTTGTGATACTTGTGGCAAGCCGGCACATGATACGGGGGAGTGCCCGATCTTGCGTGATCAGATGCCGACTCTTACTATTTATGGAGTGTACCATGCTGAGCTGATGTTTTTTGAGTCTCCTAGTGCAAGGGAGATTCCAGAGGAGACCCAAAGTGTGACCACTGGCGTGGTGAAAGTTATCAAAGGAGATGTTTCTGAGAATCAGATCATGCAGAGGCTTAAGGAATTAGCTCCAGACGACTTCCAATGGGAGCTCGTTAGTCTCGAGGCCAACACCTTTAAGGTTGATTTTCCTTCGGTTGAGGATTTGCAGAGGCTTCTGAGTTTTGGGTTGTGCAGAGTTCCTGGCATAGAATGTATCTCGGAGTTCCAAGAGTGGAAGAGGGTCGAGCCTCAGGGCAAGCCTCTAAGTCAGGTATGGTTACGTTTTTCCGGGGCTCCCTCGAAGCCGATGCAGGATGCTAGGGTTGTGGCTAGCTTGGGCATTATGGTTGGGAAAACTGAGAGAGTGGATATGGCTTTTACCCGAGCTCACGGGGTGGCCCGACTTTTGGTAAGTGTTCTGGATATTGAGTTTGTGCCTGATGTGGTGAAGTGGACATATAGAGGCCAGATTTATAACCTCGATATTGAGTTTGAGGATGCTGATCTGTTCGTTGAGGCTATCAATGGGACTGATGTGGACATGCATGAGGGTGATGACAACTCGGGTGCTAAGGAGGCACCAATTGATGATGCTGGATGATACGTCTCCAACATATCTATAATTTTTGATTGCTCCATGCTATTATATTATCTATTTTGGATGTTCATGGGCTTATTTTTACACTTTTATTATATTTTTGGGAACTAACCTATTAACCGGAGGTCCGACCCAAATTGCTGTTTTTTTGCCTATTTTAGAGTTTTGCCGAAAAGGAATATCAAACAGAGTCCAAACGGAATGAAACCTTCGGGAGCATTATTTTTGGAACAAACGTGATCCAGGAGACTTGGAGTGTGCGTCAAGAAACAATCAAGGAGGCCACGAGGCAGGGGGCGCGCCTACCCCCTAGGCGCGCCTCCACCCTCGTGGGCCCCTCGTTTCTCTACCGACATACTTCTTCCTCCTATATATATCTATATACCCTGAGAACATCCAGGAGCACCACGAAACCCTATTTGCACTGGCGCAACCTTCTGTACCCAAGAGATCCCATCTTGGGGCCTTTTCCGGAGCTCCGCCGGAGGGGGCATTGATCATGGAGGGCCTCTACATCAACTCCATGGCCCCTCCGATGATGTGTGAGTAGTTTACTTCAGACCTTCGGGTCCATAGCTAGTAGCTAGATGGCTTCTTCTCTCTCTTTGGATCTCAATACAAAGTTCTCCTCGATTCTCTTGGAGATCTATTCGATGTAATCTTCTTTTGCGGTGTGTTTGTCGAGATCCGATGAATTGTGGGTTTATGATCAAGTTTATCTATGAATAATATTGAATCTTCTCTGAATTCTTTTATGTATGATTGGTTTATCTTTGCAAGTCTCTTCGCATTATCAGTTTGGTTTGGCCTACTAGATTGATCTTTCTTGCAATGGGAGAAGTGCTTAGCTTTGGGTTCAATCTGGCGGTGCTCGATCCCAGTGACAGAAAGGGAAATGACACGTATTGTATTGTTGCCACCGAGGATAACAAGATAGGGTTTACATCATATTGCATGAGTTTATCCCTCTACATCATGTCATCATGCTTAAGGCGTTACTCTGTTCTTATGAACTTAATACTCTAGATGCATGCTAGATAGCGGTCGATGTGTGGAGTAATAGTAGTAGATGTAGAATCATTTTGGTCTACTTGTCACGGACATGATGCCTATATACATGATCATGCCTAGATATTCTCATAATTATTCGCTTTTCTATCAATTGCTCGATAGTAATTATCACCCACCGTAATACTTATGCTATCTTGAGAGAACCCACTAGTGAAACCTATGGCCCTCGGGTCTATTTTCCATCATATAAGTTTCCATCTACTTTATTTTGCAATCTTTACAATCAATCTATATCATAAACATACCAAAAATATTTATCTCATTATTATTATCTCTATCAGATCTCACTCTTGCAAGTGGCCGTGAAGGGATTGACAACCCCTTTATCGCGTTGGTTGCAAGGTTCTTATTTGTTTGTGTAGGTACGAGGTGACTCGCGCGTGGTCTCCTACTGGATTGATACCTTGGTTCTCAAAAACTGAGGGAAATACTTACGCTGCTTTACTACATCGCCCTTTTCTCTTCAAGGGAAAACCAACGCAGTGCTCAAGAGGTAGCAAGAAGGATTTCTGGCGCCATTGCCGGGGAGATCTACGCCAAGTCAAGACATACCAAGCACCCATCACAACTCTTATCCTCCGCATTAAATTCTTTGCCATTTGCCTCTCGTTTTCCTCTCCCCCACTTCACCCTTGCCATTTTATTCGCCCTCTCTTTCCGTTCCCCTTCTCATTTTCAATTTGCCTCTTTTGCCCGTTTCTTGTTTGCTTGTGTGTTGGATTGCTTGCTTGTCACAATGGCTCAAGATAATACTAAATTGTGTGACTTTGCCAATGCCAACAATAATGATTTTATTAGCATCCCGATTGCTCCTCTTACCGATGCTGAATCTTGTGAAATAAATACTGCTTTGCTGAATCTTGTCATGAAAGATCCGTTTTCTGGCCTTCCTAGTGAAGATGCCACTACCCATATAAACAACTTTGTTGATTTGTGTGATATGCAAAAGAAGAAAGATGTGGATAATGATATTGTTAAGCTTAAGCTATTTCCATTTTCGCTTAGAGATCGTGCTAAAGCTTGGTTTTCGTCTTTGCCTAAAAATAGTATTGATTCATGGAATAAGTGCAAAGATGCTTTTATCTCTAAGTATTTTCCTCCCTCTAAGATCATCTCTCTTAGAAACGATATTATGAATTTTAAGCAACTTGATCATGAACATGTTGCACAAGCTTGGGAGAGGATGAAATTAATGATACGTAATTTCCCTACACATGGTTTGAATCTTTGGATGATTATACAAAAAAATATGCCGGATTGAACTTTGCTTCTAGAAATCTTTTAGATTCGGCCGCGGGAGGCACTTTTATGGAAATCACTTTAGGAGAAGCTACCAAACTCCTAGATAATATTATGGTTAATTATTCTCAATGGCACACTAAAAGATCTAGTAAAAAAGTTCATGCAATTGAAGAGATTAATGTTTTGAGTGGAAAGATGGATGAACTTATGAATTTGTTTGCTAATAAGAGTTCTCCTACTGACCCTAATGATATTCCTTTGTCTACTTTGATTGAGAATAATAATGAATCTATGGATGTGAATTTTGTTGGTAGGAACAATTTTGGTAATGACGCATATAGATGTAATTTTAATCCTATGCCATTTCCTAGTAATTCCTCTAATAATTATGGAAACTCCCACAACATTTCTTATGGAAATTATAATAAGATGCCTTCTGATTTTGAATCTAATATTAAAGAATTTATTAGTTCGCAAAAGAGTTTCAATGCTTTGATTGAAGAAAAATTGCTTTAGATTGATGAGTTGGCTCGGAACATGGATAGAATTTCTCTTGATGTTGATTCTTTGAATCTTAGATCTATTCCACCTAAGCATGATATCAATGAGTCTCTCAAAGCCATGAGAATTTCCATTGATGAGTGCAAAGAAAGAACCGCTAGGATGCGTGCTAATAAAGATTGCTTTGTAAAAGCGTGTTCTTCTAGTTTCCATGATAATAAGGATGAAGATCTAAAAGTGATTGTGTGTACCCTATTAAATCTTTGTTTTGCAATATGAATCTTGATAATAATGGGACTGGAGATGAGTCAACTTTAGTTAGAAGGCGTCCCAATGATTCAGACTTTTTAGATCTTGATGCAAAAATTGCTAAAAATGAGATTGAAGAGGTTAAAACTTTAAATATCAATGAACCCAGTATCTTGGATTTCAAGGAATTTAATTATGATAATTGCTCTTTGATAGATTGTATTTCCTTGTTGCAATCTGTGCTAAATTCTCCTCATGCTTATAGTCAAAATAAAGCTTTTACTAAACATATCGTTGATGCTTTGATGCAATCTTATGAAGAAAAACTTGAGTTGGAAGTTCCTATCCTAGAAAACTTTATGATGAGTGGGAACCTACTATTAAAATAAAAATTAAAGATCATGAATGCTATGCTTTGTGTGATTTGGGTGCTAGTGTCTCCACGATCCCAAAAACTTTGTGTGATTTGCTAGGTTTCCGTGAATTTGATGAGTTTAAAATTGCAACTTGCGGATTCCACTATTAAGAAACCTATGGGAAAGATTAATGATGTTCTTATTGTTGTAAATAGTAACTATGTGCCCGTAGATTTCATTGTTCTTGATATAGATTGAAATCCTTCATGTCCTATTATTCTTGGTAGAGCTTTCCTTAGAACGATTGGTGCAATTATTGATATGAAGGAAGGGAATATTAGATTCCAATTTCCATTAAGGAAAGGCATGGAACATTTCCCTAGAAATTAAATTAAATTACCATATGAATCTATTATGAGAGCCACTTATAGATTTCCTACCAAAGATGGCAATACCTAGATCTATCTTCGCTTTTATGCCTAGCTAGGGGCGTTAAACGATAGCGCTTGTTGGGAGGCAACCCAATTTTATTTTTAGTCCTTGCTTTTTGATCCTGTTTAGTAATAAATAATTTATCTAGACTCTGTTTTGGTTGTGTTTTTTGTGTTTAATTAGTGTTTGTGCCAAGTAGAACCATTGGGAAGACTTGGGGAAAGTCTTTTTGATCTTGCTGTAAAAAAGAGAAACTTTAGCGCTCACGAGAATTGCTGCCATTTTTATTGGGAGAGTGATATTTAGTTAATTATTTTTGAAGATGATTAATAGATAAATTACTCACGTCCATAAATTTATTTTAGAATTTTTGGGGTTTCAGAAGTTTGCGTTAGTTACAGATTACTACAGACTGTTATGTTTTTGACAGATTCTGTTTTTCATGTGTTGTTTGCTTATTTTGATGAATCTATGGCTAGTAAAAGAGTTTATAAACCATATAGAAGTTGGAATACAGTAGGTTTAACACCAATATAAATAAATAATGAGTTCATTACAGTACCTTGAAGTGGTGTTTTGTTTTCTTTCGCTAACGGAGCTCACGAGATTTTTCTGTTAAGTTTTGTGTTGTGAAGTTTTCAAGTTTTGGGTAAGGATTCGATGGATTATTGAACAATGAGTGGAAAGAGCCTAATATTGGGTATTAACATGGAACTCCAAGGTAAAATACAGGGACACCAACAATCCTAATCTTGGGGATGCCCCGAAAGGCATCCCCTCTTTTGTCTTCGTTCATCAGTAACTTTACTTGGAGCTATATTTTTATTTGCCACATGATATGTGTTTTGCTTGGAGCGTCTTGTATGATTTGAGTCTTCTCTTTTTAGTTTAACACAATCATCCTTTCTGTACACACCTTTTGAGAGAGACACAAATGAATTAGAATTTATTAGAATACTCTATGTGCTTTACTTATATCTTTTGAGCTATATAGTTTTTTGCTCTAGTGCTTCACTTATATCTTTTAGAGCACGGTGGTGGTTTTATTTTATAGTAATAATTGATCTCTTGTGCTTCACTTATATCATTTTGAGAATCGTTTAGAACTAAATGGCAATTTGCTTTTAAGCATTATAAAAACTTATAGATAAGTGCTTTGAATACTAAGAGAAGTTTGATACTTGATGATTGTTTTGAGATATGGAGATGGTGATATTAGAGTCATGCTAGTTGAGTAGTTGTAAATTTGAGAAATACTTGTGTTTAAGTTTGTGATTCCCATAGAATGCACGTATGGTGAACCGTTATGTGATGAAGTCATAGCATGATTTATTTATTGATTTCCTTCCTTCTGAGTGGCGGTCGGGGACGAGCGATGGTCTTTTCCTACCAATCTATCCCCCTAGGAGCATGCGCGTAGTACTTTGTTTCGATAACTAATAAATTTTTGCAATAAGTATATGAGTTCTTTATGACTAATGTTGAGTCCATGGATTATACGCACCCTCACCCTTTCACACTTGCTAGCCTCTCTAGTACCGCACAACTTTCGCCGGTACCATAAACCCACCATATACCTTCCTCAAAACAGCCACCATACCTACCTATTATGGCATTTCCATAGCCATTCTGAGATATATTTCCATGCAACTTTTCACCGTTCCGATGTTATGACACGCTTCATCATTGTCATATGCTTTCCATGATCATGTAGTTGACATCATATTTGTGGCAAAGCAACCGTTCATAATTCTTTCATACATGTCACTCTTTATTCATTGCATATCCCGGTACACCGCCGGAGGCATTCACATAGAGTCATATTTTGTTCTAAGTATTGAGTTGTAATTCTTGAGTTGTAAGTAAAAAGAAGTGTGATGATCATCATTATTAGAGCATTGTCCCAGTGAGGAAAGGATGATGGAGACTATGATTCCCCCACAAGTCAGCATGAGACTCCGGACGGAAAAAAAAGAAAAAGAAAAGAGGCCAAAAGAAAAAAAGAAAGAAGGCCCAAATAAATAAATAAAAATAAAAAATGAGAGAAAAAGAGAGAAGGGACAATGTTACTATCCTTTTTCCACACCTGTGCTTCAAAGTAGCACCATGATGTTCATGATAGAGAGTCTCCTATGTTGTCACTTTCATAAACTAGTGGGAATTTTACATTATAGAACTTGGCTTGTACATTCCAATGATGGGCTTCCTCAAATTGCCCTAGGTCTTCGTGAGCAAGCAAGTTGGATGCACACCCACTTACTTTTTTTGTTGAGCTTTCATACACTTAGAGCAAGTCTAGTAGAGCCGTCAAACCCTCAAACCCCTAAAAATAACTGTTTTTTTACAGTTTTCGTTGAAAAAAAGCCGTAGACTAGAACCTCTAAACCCTCAAACCCGTAAAAAAAATTAGAGGTCCAACCCTCAAACTGTTTGCCAACCTGTAGAAGTGAGGGTTGAGAGGAAAAAATCCCCCAACCTGCGCTCCTCTTTCCTCTCGCGCGGGAGGGAAGTTTCATCCCGCCTTCCCGGCTCCTCCCGCCGCCTCGCCCCGCGCCGGCCATGGAGGCCTCCGCCGCCGCCGCGCCCCCGCCCGCCGCCGCGCCCGCCCCGACCGCCGTCGTGCCCGCCCCGCCCAACTCGGGCCCCGCCCCCGCCTCGACAGTGGCCGACGTGGTGGCGGCGACCCACGTCGGGGCCAAGCGGCGGCGGGCGGGCCTCGCCTTGCCTCCTCCCGCCTCCCTGGCTCCCGCCCCGGCCCCCGTCCCCGCCGCGGTGCCCGCCCCCAAGAAGAGCCGACCAAAGGCGGCCTCTCATGGGCCGCGAGGGGAGGCCTCCAAGGTCGTCGGCTCGTCCCCGGCCGTGAACAAGCCGCGGAAGAAGCCCGCGGCGTGGAAGAAGCCCGCGGCCTCGCCCGCCGCCGTCGCCGAACCTCCTCCCGCCGCGCACGAGGTGTTCGAGGAAATGGCAACCCCATCCTCGTTCATGGACCTCCTCCAAAATGCGGAGGTGGACCTCGGAGCTCCGCCTCTAGACCCCTTTAGGGTTGGTGATGACTCGGAGGAAGATGATGAGGATGAAGGGGATGACGAGGAGGAGATGGCCGAGATGGGGGAGGAGGCATTCACCGCCGCTTCCCGCCCACACGTGCGGTCGACAAACTATACCGAGGCGGAAGATATCCTCTAGGTTCGTGCTTGGGCAACTGTGGGGATGGATGCAAGCACCGGCACCGATCAAACCGATAAACGATATTGGCAAAGGATCGAGGACATGTATTGTAGGATCAAGCTGAAGAATAGTGGGTTCATCTCTCGCACTTACCGGTCGCTTCAAGGCCAGTGGGAGTTGATGAAGCCCGCTTGTGCTCATAGGATTGCGGCCATGGACCAAGTGAGGGATGTACCACCTAGTGGAACCGTGGAGAGTGACTATGTGAGTACATATCTCTTCACTATTTTGATTATGTGTGTGTACTATGCTATTAGTGGGTTCTTATGTGATTATGTGTGGTTGATAGGAGACAATTGCCGGCATGAGGTACAAGGAGATGGCTGCTTCCAAGGGCAAGCCATTCCCATTTAAGCATGCTTGGGCAATTCTTCAAACCTTTGACAAGTGGAAGTTGAGGGATCAAGAGACCGCACCCAAGAAGTCGGCAATGCTTAGGATGGATGATAGTGAAGATGAGGAGGAGAGGAACTTGGGCAAGCCCGAGGGAAACAAGAATGGCAAGCTAAGGGTGAAGATGGAAGGAGAGGCGTCAAGCCTAAGGGAGAAGATGGAGCACATGATGAAGGAAAGAGAGGAATTGACAACGAAGACATTGGAGATGAAGCTTCTTATCACCGAGAAGAAGAAAGAGGTCAAGCTTGCACAAGTTGAAGCAAAGCGTGAAGAAGCAAAGCGCAAAGCCGACTTGGAGGAGAGGATGATCAAGCTCAAAGAGGCAAAGGTATGGAAATAACTCATGGTGGAAGAGAAGGAGCACATGATGATGTCCAAGAAGGACATGAATCAAGACCAATTGCAATGGTGGAAGGACTACAAGGAGGACATCGCGGAGAGGAAGAGGATGTTCCATGGTGCGTCCTCTACTTTTCAAGGTGACACTCCGATGAGTAGTTGTGGCGATGGCGGTGTGGACGACTCCGCCGACGCCTATGGATATGCTTGATGGAGCCCGAATGTGGTCTAGGAGATGGCGCCGAGGTGCAACTTTTTGGTGATGGTGCCGATGAGAGGGGGAAGATGATGATTTTGTGATGTAAACTATTAAACTATGCATCAATGATTGTCATTTGGTAGTTTGTTTGAGGTTGATTGTGTTCTTGTAGTCATAAATTGTGAGATGTCAAATGATAGATTTAAAGGTTGGGGTTCAAGCAAAGACTAGAACCCTCAAACCCAACCCTTAAACTGCTTTAAGGGTTGGGGTTGAGGGTTCTAGTCTTTGCCCCTGTTTTTCAACCCTAAAAAGTGCCAAAAACTGGCACTTCTCAACCCTTAAAACTGCTTTAAGGGTTTGAGGGTTTGAGGGTTCTACTAGACATGCTCTTATAGCTCTAGTGCATCCGTTGCATGGCAATCCCTACTCACTCATATTGATATCTATGAATGGGCATCTCCACAGCCCGTTGATACATCTAGTTGATGTAAGACTTCTCCTTTTTTGTCTTCTCCACAACCACCATTCTATTCCACCATAGTGTTATATCCATGGCTGACGCTCATATATTGCGTGAAGATTGAAAAAGTTTGAGAACATCAAAATTATGAAACAATTGCTTGGCTTGTCATCGGGGTCATGCATGATTTAATATTTTGTGTGATGAAGATAGAGCATAGCCAGACTATATGATTTTGTAGGGATAACTTTCTTTAGCCATGTTATTTTGAGAAGACATGATTGCTAAGTTAGTCTGCTTGAAGTATTATTATTTCTATGTCAATATTAAACTTTTATCTTGAATCTTTCGGATCTGAACATTCATGCCACAATAAAGAAAAATTACATTGATAAATTTGTTAGGAAGCATTCCACATCAAAAATTCTTTTTTATCATTTACCTACTAGAGGACGAGCAGGATTTAAGCTTGGGGATGCTTGATACGTCTCCAACGTGTCTATAATTTTTGATTGCTCCATGCTATTATATTATCTACTTTGGATGTTAATGGGCTTATTTTTACACTTTTATTACATTTTTGGGACTAACCTATTAACCGGAGGCCTAGACCAAATTGTTGTTTTTTTTGCCTATTTTAGAGTTTCGCCGAAAAGGAATATCAAACGGAGTCCAAATGGAATGAAACCTTCGGGAGCGTTATTTTTGGAACAAACGTGATCCAGTAGACTTGGAGTGTGCGTCAAGAAACAATCGAGGAGGCTGCTACCTCTTGAGCACTGCGTTGGTTTTCCCTTGAAGAGGAAAGGGTGATGCAACAAAGTAGCGTAAGTATTTCCCTCAGTTTTTGAGAACCATGGTATCAATCCAGTAGGTGGCTACGCGTGATTCCCTCGCACCTGCACAAAACAAATAAATCCTCGCAACCAATGCGATAAGGGGTTGTCAATCCCTACACGGTCACTTACGAGAGTGAGATCTGATAGATATGATAAGATAATATTTTTGGTATTTTTATGATAAAGATGCAAAGTAAAATAAAAGCAAAGGAAATAACTAAGTGTTGGAAGATTAATATGATGAAGATAGACCCGGGGGCCATAGGTTTCACTAGTGGCTTCTCTCAAGAGCATAAGTATTTTACGGTGGGTGAACAAATTACTGTTGAGCAATTGACATAATTGAGCATAGTTATGAGAATATCTAGGTATGATCATGTATATAGGCATCACATCCAAGACAAGTAGACCGACTCCTGCCTGCATCTACTACTATTACTCCACACATCGACCGCTATCCAGCATGCATATAGAGTATTAAGTTCAAGAGAACAGAGTAACGCCCCTACTGTCACTCATGATGACATGATGTAGAGGGATAAACTCATGCAATATGATGAAAACCCCATCTTGTTATCCTCGATGGCAACAATACAATACGTGCCTTGCTGCCCCTACTGTCACTGGGAAAGGACACCGCAAGATTGAACCCAAAGCTAGGCACTTCTCCCATTGCAAGAAAGATCAATCTAGTAGGCCAAACCAAACCGATAATTTGAAGAGACTTGCAAAGATAACCAATCATACATAAAAGAATTCAGAGAAGATTCAAATATTGTTCATAGATAAACTTGATCATAAACCCACAATTCACCGATCTCAACAAACACGCCGCAAAAACAAGATTACATCGAATAGATCTCCACAAGAGAGGGGGAGAACTTTGTATTGAGATCCAAAAAGAGAGAAGAAGCCATCTAGCTAATAACTATGGACCCGAAGGTCTGAGGTAAACTACTCACACTTCATCGGAGAGGTTATGGTGTTGATGTAGAAGCCCTCTGTGATCGATGCCCCCTCCGACGGAGCTCCGAAACAGGCCCCAAGATGGGATCTCGTGGATACATAAAGTTACGGCTTTGGAATTAGGGTCTTGGCTCCGTCTTTGATCATTTGGGGTACGTAGGTATATATAGGAGGGAGAAGTGCATCAGTGGAGCAACAGGAGGCCCACGAGGGTGGAGTG
>NC_041388.1:73077322-73083048 GCF_002162155.2 Triticum dicoccoides
CCACCTACCTCGTGGCCTCCCTGTTGGTTGCTTGACGTAGGGTCCAAGTCTCCTGGATCTTGTTCGTTCCAAAAATCACGTTCCCGAAGGTTTCATTCCGTTTGGACTCCGTTTGATATTCCTTTTCTTCAAAACCCTAAAATAGGCAAAAACAACAATTCTGGGTTGGGCCTCCGGTTAGTAGGTTAGTCCCAAAAATAATATAAAAGTGGATAATAAAGCCCAATAATGTCCAAAATAGAAGATAATATAGCATGGAGCAATAAAAAATTATAGATACATTGGAGACGTATCAAGCATCCCCAAGCTTAATTCCTGCTCGTCCTTGAGTAGGTAAATGATAAAAACAATTTTTTTGATGTGGAATGCTACTAGGCATAATTTCAATGTAATTCTTCTTAGTTGTGGCATGAATATTCAGATCTGAAAGATTTAAGATAAAAGTTTAATATTGACATAGAAATAATAATACTTCAAGCATACTAACTAAGCAATTATGTCTTCTCAAAATAACATGGCCAAAGAAAGTTCATCCCTACAAAATCATATAGTTTAGTCATGCTCCATTTTCATCACACAAGAATGCTCTGATCATGCACAACCCCCATGACAAGCCAAGCAATTGTTTCATACTTTAGTAATCTCAAACTTTATAAACCTTCACGCAATACATGAGCGTGAGCCATGGATATAGCACTATGGGTGGAATAGAGTATAATGATGGGGGTTATGTGGAGAAGACAAAAAATGAGAAAGTCTCACATCAACGAGGCTAATCAATGAGCTATGGAGATGCCCATCGATTGATGTTAATGCAAGGAGTAGGGATTGCCATGCAACAAATGCACTAGACCTATAAATGTATGAAAGCTCAAAAGAAACTAGTGGGTGTGCATCCAACTTGCTTGCTCACGAAGACCTAGGGCACTTGAGGAGGCCCATTTTTGGAATATACAAGCCAAGTTCTATAATGAAAAATTCCCACTAGTATATGAATGTGACAAAACAAGAGACTCTCTATGAAGATCATGGTGCTAATTTGAAGCACAAGTGTGGGAAAAAAAGATAGTAGCATTGTCCCTTTTTAGGGCCTTTTTTGGCCTTTCTCTTTTTTATTGGGACAATGCTCTATTAAATTATGATCATCACACTTCTATTTATTTACAACTCAATGATTACAACTCGATACTAGAACAAGGTATGACTCTATATGAATGCCTCCGGCGGTGTACCGGGATATGCAATGAATCAAGTGTGCATGTATGAAAGAATTATGAACGGTGGCTTTTCCACAAATATGATGTCAACTACATGATCATGCAAAGCAATATGACAATGATGAATGTGCCATGATAAACGGGATGGTGGAAAGTTGCATGGCAATATATCTCGGAATGGCTATGGAAATGCCATAATAGGTAGGTGTGGTGGCTGTTTTGAGGAAGATATAAGGAGGTTTATGTGTGAAAGAGCGTATCATATCACGGGGTTTGGATGCACCGACGAAGTTTGCACCAACTCTCAATGTGAGAAAGGGCAATGCACGGTACCGAAGAGGCTAGCAATGATGGAAGGGTGAGAGTGCGTATAATCCATGGACTCAACATTAGTCATAAAGAACTCACATACTTATTGCAAAAATCTACAAGTCATCAAAAACCAAGCACTACGCGCATGCTCCTAGGGGGATAGATTGGTAGGAAAAGACCATCGCTCGTCCCCGACCGCCACTCATAAGGAAGACAGTCAAAGAACACCTCATGTTTCAAATTTGTTACATAACGTTTACCATACGTGCATGCTACGGGACTTGCAAACTTCAACACAAGTATTTCTCAATTTCACAACTACTCAACTAGCACAACTTTAATATCACTATCTCCATATCTGAAAACAATCATCAAGCATCAAACTTCTCTTAGTATTCAAAACACTCATAAGAAAGTTTTTAATAATCTTGAATACCTAGCATATTAGGATTATTTAAGCGAATTACCATGCTATTTAAGACTCTCAAAATAATCTACGTGAAGCATGAGAGATCAATAGTTTCTATAAAACAAATCCACCACCGTGCTCTAAAAGATATAAGTGAAGTACTAGAGCAAAACTATATAACTCAAAAGATATAAGTGAAGCACATAGAGTATTCTAACAATTTACGAATCATGTGTGTCTCTCTCAAAAGGTGTGTACAGAAAGTATGATTGTGGTAAACTAAAAAGCAAAGACTCGAGTCATACAAGACGCTCCAAGCAAAACACATATCATGTGGTGAATAAAAATATAGCTCCAAGTAAAGTTACCGATGGAAGTAGACGAAAGAGGGGATGCCTTCCGGGGCATCCCCAAGCTTTGGATTTTGGTGTCCTTAGATTATCTTGGGGCTTCCATGGGCATCCTCAAGATTAGGCTCTTGCCACTCCTTGTTCCATAATCCATCAAATCCTTACCCAAAACTTGAAAACTTCACAACACAAAACTTAAAGTAGAAAATCTCGTGAGCTCCGTTAGCGAAAGAAAACAAAAGACCACTTCAAGGTACTGTAATGAACTCATTCTTTATTTATATTGGTGTTAAACCTAATTTATTCCAACTTCTCAATGGTTTATAAACTATTTTACTAGCCATAGATTCATCAAAATAAGCAAACAACACACGAAAAACAGAATCTGTCAAAAACAGAACAGTCTGTAGAAATCTGTAGCTAGCGCAAGATCTGGAACCCCAAAAATTCTAAAATAAATTTCTGGACGTGAGGAATTTATCTATTAATCATCTGCAAAAATAATTAACTAAATAGCACTTTCCAAATAAAAATGGCAGCAGTTCTCGTGAGCGCTAAAGTTTCTGTTTTTTACAGCAAGATTAACAAGACTCTCCCCAAGTCTTCCCAACGGTTCTACTTGGCACAAACACTAATTAAACACAAAAAAAGACAACCAAAAAAGAGGCTAGATAAATTATTTATTACTAAAAAGGAGCATAAAGCAAGGAAAAAATAAAATTGGGTTGCCTCCCAACAAGCGCTATCGTTTAACGCCCCTAGCTAGGCATAAAAAGCAAGGATAGATCTAGGTATTGCCATCTTTGGTAGGCAATCCATAAGTGGCTCTCATAATAGATTCATAAGGT
This sequence comes from Triticum dicoccoides, assembly GCF_002162155.2. NCBI lineage: Eukaryota > Viridiplantae > Streptophyta > Magnoliopsida > Poales > Poaceae > Triticum > Triticum dicoccoides. The sequence goes on from NC_041388.1 coordinate 73,080,459, forward strand.
AATTTGATTTTCTTTCTAGGAAAGTGTTCCATGCCTTTCCTTAACGGAAATTGGAATCTAATATTTCCTTCCTTCATATCAATAATTGCACCAATCATTCTAAGGAAAGGTCTACTAAGAATAATAGGACATGAAGGATTTTAATCTATATCAAGAACGATAAAATCTACAGGCACATAATTCCTATTTGCAACAATAAGAACATAATTAATTCTTCCCATAGGTTTCTTAATAGTGGAATCTGCAAGGTGCAAGTTTAGAGAGCAATCATCAAAATCACGGAAACCTAGCAAATCACACAAAGTCTTTGGAATCGTGGAAACACTAGCACCCAAATCACACAAAGCATAGCATTCATGATCTTTAATTTTAATTTTAATAGTAGGTTCCCACTCATCATAAAGTTTTCTAGGGATAGAAACTTCCAACTCAAGTTTTTCATCATAAGATTGCATCAAAACATCAACGATATGTTTAGTAAAAGCTTTATTTTGACTATAAGCATGAGGCGAATTTAGCACGGACTGCAACAAAGAAATACAATCTATCAAAGAGCAATTATCATAATTAAATTTCTTGAAATCAAAAATAGTAAGTTCATTAACATCAAGAGTTTTGATCTCTTCAATCCCACTTTTATCAAATTTAGCATCAAGATCTAAAAACTCCGAATTTTTGGAACGCCTTCTAGGTAAAGGTGGATCATATTCAGTCCCATCATTATCAAGATTCATATTGCAAAACAAAGATTTAATAGGGGACACATCAATAACTTTTAGATCTTCATCTTTATTATCATTGTCTTCCGGCTTAGCGGCCATCTTATTAACTAAGCTAGCCTGCTTATCCGAAACTTCAGCTATTAACTTCTCAAGACAAGCAATTTGGGATCTCAAACCACCAAATTCTTTAGCCATATGATTGAGCTCTTTATTCATATAACTCATAAATCTTTTTGTTCCTTAAGCTCGTTTCTAAAGAGACTATTATGCTCAAATTGCAAGACCATAAAACTCCTAACGTTGCTTTCGATTTCTTCTAACCTTTTAAGGTGAAGATCACCAAATCGGGGAAGAGCCATCGTGACAAGCAAGCAATCCAACACACAAGCAAACGAGGAACGGGCAAAAAAGAGGCAAATAGAGAATGAGAGGGAGGATAGAGAGGGAGAGAGAGGGCGAATAAAACGGCAAGGGTGAAGTGGGGGAGAGGAAAACGAGAGGCAAATGGCAAATAATGTAATGCGGGAGATAAGGGTTTGTGATGGGTACTTGGTATGTTGACTTTTGCGTAGACCTCCCCGGCAACGGCGCCAGAAATCCTTCTTGCTACCTCTTGAGCAATGCGTTGGTTTTCCCTTGAAGAGGAAAGGGTGATGCAGCAAAGTACCGTAAGTATTTCCCTCAGTTTTTGAGAACCAAGGTATCAATCCAGTAGGAGGCTACGCGTGAGTCCCTCGCACCTGCAAAAAACAAATAAATCCTCGCAACCAACGCGATAAGGGGTTGTCAATCCCTACACGGTCACTTACGAGAGTGAGATCTGATAGATATGATAAGATAATATTTTTGGTATTTTTATGATAAAGATGCAAAGTAAAATAAAAGCAAAGGAAATAACTAAGTGTTGGAAGATTAATATGATGAAGATAGACCCCGGGGCCATAGGTTTCACTAGTGGCTTCTCTCAAGAGCATAAGTATTTTACGGTGGGTGAACAAATTACTGTTGAGCAATTGACATAATTGAGCATAGTTATGAGAATATCTAGGTATGATCATGTATATAGGCATCACGTCCAAGACAAGTAGACTGACTCATGCCTGCATCTACTACTATTACTCCACACATCAACCGCTATCCAGCATGCATCTAGAGTATTAAGTTCAAGAGAATAAAGTAACGCCGTAAGCAAGATGACATGATGTAGAGGGATAAACTCATGCAATATGATGAAAACCCCATCCTGTTATCCTCGATGGCAGCAATACAATATGTGCCCTGCTGCCCCTACTGTCACTGGGAAAGGACACCGCAAGATTGAACCCAAAGCTAAGCACTTCTCCCATTGCAAGGAAGATCAATCTAGTAGGCCAAACCAAACTGATAATTCAAAGAGACTTGCAAAGATAACCAACCATACATAAAAAAATTCAGAGAAGATTCAAATATTGTTCATAGATAAACTTGATCATAAACCCATAATTCATCAGTCTCAACAAACACACTGCAAAAAGAAGATTACATCGAATAGATCTCCACAAGAGAGGGGGAGAACTTTGTATTGAGATCCAAAAAGAGAGAAGAAGCCATCTAGCTAATAACTATGGACCCGAAGGTCTGAGGTGAACTACTCACACTTCATCAGAGAGGCTATGGTGTTGATGTAGAAGCCCTCCGTGATCGATGCCCCCTCCGGCGGAGCTCCGGAACAGGCCCCAAGATGGGATCTCGTGGATACAAAAAGTTACGGCGGTGGAATTAGGGTTTTGGCTCCGTCTTTGATCGTTTGGGGGTACGTAGGTATATATAGGAGGAAGAAGTACGTCGGTGGAGCAACAGGGGGCCCACGAGGGTGGAGGGCGCGCCCG
>NC_041388.1:73083269-73094773 GCF_002162155.2 Triticum dicoccoides
GCGCGCCCTACCTACCTCGTGGCCTCCCTGTTGGTTGCTTGACGTAGGGTCCAAGTCTCCTGGATCTTGTTCGTGCCAAAAATCACGTTCCCAAAGGTTTCATTCCGTTTGGACTCCGTTTGATATTCCTTTTCTTCGAAACCCTAAAATAGGCAAAAAAACAGCAATTCTGGGCTGGGCCTCCGGTTAGTAGGTCAGTCCCAAAAATAATATAAAGGTGGATAATAGATCCCAATAATGTCCAAAACAGAAGATAATATAGCATGGAGAAATCAAAAATTATAGATACATTGGAGACGTATCACAGGCCACGAGGCAGGGGGCGCGCCTACCCCCCTGGGCTCGTCCTCCACCCTCGTGGGCCCCTCGTTGCTCCACCGACGTACTTCTTCCTCCTATATATATCCATATACCCCGAGAACATCCAGGAGCACCACGCAACCCTATTTCCACAGCCGCAACCTTCTGTACCCAAGAGATCCCATCTTGGGGCCTTTTCCGGAGCTCCGCCGGAGGGGGCATTGATCATGGAGGGCCCCTACATCAACTCCATGGCCCCTCCGATGATGTGTCAGTAGTTTACTTCAGACCTTCGGGTCCATAGGTAGTAGCTAGATGGCTTCTTCTCTCTCTTTGGATCTCAATACAAAGTTCTCCTCGATTCTCTTGGAGATCTATTTGATGTAATCTTGTTTTGCGGTGTGTTTTTCGAGATCCGATGAATTGTGGGTTTATGATCAAGTATATCTATGAACAATATTTGAATCTTCTCTGAATTCTTTTATGTATGATTGGTTTATCTTTGCAAGTCTCTTCGAATTATCAGTTTGTGTTTGGCCTACTAGATTGATCTTTCTTGCAATGGGAGAGGTGCTTAGCTTTGGGTTCAATCTTGCGGTGCTCGACCCCAGTGACAGAAAGGGAAACGACACATATTGTATTGTTGCCATCGAGGATAACAAGATGGGTTTTACATCATATTGCATGAGTTTATCCCACTACATCATGTCATCTTTCTTAAGGCATTACTATGTTCTTATGAACTTAGTACTCTAGATGCATGCTGGATAGCGGTCGATGTGTGGAGTAATAGTAGTAGATGCAGAATCGTTTTGGCCAGCTTGTCACGGACGTGATGCCTATATAGATGATCATGCCTAGATATTCTCATAATTATTCGCTTTTCTATCAATTGCTCGACAGTAATTTGTTCACCCACCGTAATACTTATGCTATCTTGAGAGAAGCCACTAGTGAAACCTATGGCCCCCGGGTCTATTCTCCATTATATAAGTTTCTATCTACTTTATTTTGCAATCTTTACTTTCAATCTATATCATAAAAATACCAAAAATATTTATCTTATTATTATTATCTCTATCAGATATCACTCTTGCAAGTGGCCGTGAAGAGATTAACAACCCCTTTATCGCGTTGGTTGTGAGGTTCTTATTTGTTTGTGTAGGTGCGAGGTGACTCGCGCGTGGTCTCCTACTGGATTGATACCTTGGTTCTCAAAAACTGAGGGAAATACTTACGCTTCTTTACTGCATCACCCTTTCCTCTTCAAGGGAAAACCAACACAGTGCTCAAGAGTTAGCACTAGACGAGAGTTGTCTCGCAGATTGGGGTCCGTTTCTCAGACGCCCGGGGATGGGACGGTACCACCTTCTTCGGTGCCAATGACTTCTCTGAGATTTGGGTCGTTTGAGCCTGCTTCCGCTCTGCCCAGACTCTAGAGTGACCGGATGGAGTCCGATGATGTGTTTGAGCGCACGCTACCTACCCTGGATTTTGGGGATGCTGACAATCCCGTTCAAGGGGGATTGGAGGTGATTATCTCTGTGACGACCTCGGTCGATGGCAGGGTGGAGGAGCTTCGGCAGGTGGCCACTCGTTCTCCCGCTCCGCCCGTCATCTCACCACAGGCCGCGGTACCGGCGATGGAGGTTGTACCTTGGGGAGGGGGTCCGGGGCAGGTTGGCTCCGCTCCTTCCTCTCCTATTGCGGCGACGGTGCCAAAGTTGATGGCTGAGCTTAGAGGAGGGGGCCCGGGGCAGGTGGTCTCGGCTCCCTCTTCCCCTGTAGTGCTTAGGGTGGCCACACCACTTGCGGTGCTGGCGAATTCCTCTTGCCAGAGGGCTGGGGCGGGTGGGGAGTACGGGCAGGCGGCCCACGCACTTCTCTCCCCTGGCATGCCTGCGCCTCAGGGCAGTGGTTCGCGGCCTGCGCCATGGAGTTCCCTGCCGCTGCCTTCGACTGCTCCTGTTGATTCTTCGAGGGGTGAGGCCGGTGGCCCTACTCCAAGCAGAGTCACTCGGGAGGAGGTCATTGCTTTTGGAGGGATTCTGGATCCGATCTCTGCAGGGCGACGGATGAGTTGCCGTCTCCAGGACTATTCGAAGGTTGATGACATACAACACCGGTGCGCTATGAGGGCGGCCAAGCTTCATGACATTGAGGTCACTACTGGTATGTCGGTTAACACCTCTAATTCTATTCTGCATTTTTCTAATGATGAGATCATTAATAATGCAAACCAATTAGGAGTTTCACTAGGTAGTAATGATAGTGGAATTTCAAAATCAGTTAATGATATCCTGGATTTCGAAGCGGAACATGCTCTAGAAATGATTCGTAACTTAGCAGCGGTTAAAACCATGAATGATTCCGATATTGATGCGTTGGGGGTCAGGGTGCTCGATAATTTCTGTGCGGATCTTGCACCACCTCTTCCTGAGTCTGACGAAGAGGATGCCACTTTTGAGGCTGCCGTAGTTAGGTCCACTGAGCCCAGTTATGAGGACCGACAGGAGGATCAGAACAAACCTAAATGCAAGTGGAAGCGGAAGATTTACCCGGCTTCGGCAGTGCGTAGGAGTGCTAGGATCCGTACTACTAAAAAAATTCATGAAGAATTATGAAAGGAATCTTTTGGAATAGCAGAGGCTAGAAAGACTTGGCTAAAAGAAGGTTCCTTGCAGACGTGTCGATCGAGCATAGGCTGGATTTTATTGCTTTATCGGAGACTGGTAGAGAAAATTTTCACCACAGTTTCTCAATACTTTATCGGGCGGTGTCGATTTTGATTGGAACTGCCTGCCTCCGAGAGGAAGATCGGGTGGGATCTTACTAGGAGTTAGGTGCGATTCGCTAGAAGTCCGAAGTGTGGTGATGGGAGAATTTGATGTTAAGTTTCGGGTGAGGTCGAAGCCCGATGGGTTTAATTGGGCTTTAGTGGCGGTGTATGGTGCCGCGCAGCCCGAACTCCAACCAGAGTTCTTGGCAGATATTGTTCGGATTTGTGGCTCTGAACAGCTACCAATCTTGGTTGGGGGCGATTTCAACATTATTAGAAGGCGAGAGGAAAAGAACAATGACAATTTCGACGGGAGATGGTCGTTCATGTTTAATACCATTATTGAAAGTTTGGATCTGAGAGAGATAGAGCTTTCTGGTAGAAAATTTACCTGGGCTAATGCTTTGCCAAATCCGACGTTTGAAAAGTTGGATTGAGTCCTAGCGAGTGTTGATTGGGAATAGAAGTTTCCTTTCGTAACAGTCCAGGCCCTCTCGCGTGGCATTTCAGATCACACACCTTTATTTGTGGACTCTGGTGAGGATACCCACATGGGGAACAAAAACACCTTTTCGTTCGAACTGGCCTGGTTTGAACGAGATGGCTTCTTGGATCTGGTAGGCAGGGAATGGGCTAAGGATGCAGGAGGTAGGACGGCGATTGAGCACAGAATAAGATAAGGCACTTGAGAAGTTTCTTGCGTGGGTGGGCTAAGCATCTTAGTGGGATTTATAAGGTTGAAAAGGAAAGGCTCCTTACACTTATTCAGTCCTTGGATTTAAAAGCCGAATCCACAATTCTGCCGGCCTCAGAGCTTTATGCTAAGCTTGAGGCGGAGATGAGATTGAAAGAGCTTCTCCGTGAAGAAGAATTGAAGTGGGCGCTGCGGGCTAAGGTTCGCAAAGTTGTCCAGGGGGATGCGAACACTCAATTCTTTCACATGATCGCTAATGGCAAGCATAGAAAGAAGAGGATCTTTCAGCTTGAACAATATGAAGGAACGATTTTAGGACACGAGAACCTAAAATTATACATAACCGAATACTACAAGCAACTGTTTGGGCCTCCAGAGGATAATTGTGTTTCCCTTGATGAGTCTAGGATTGAGGATGTTCCTCAACTTGCGGCTGATGAGAATGATATTCTAACGGCCCTTTTTTTCGAGAAAGAGGTGTTTGAGGCCATTTCACAGATGAAAAACAATAAGGCTCCAAGGCCGGATGGGTTTTCGACGGAGTTCTATAAAAAATGCTGGCACATTATTAAGGGGGATCTGTTACCGATGTTCCATGACTTATTCTCGGGACAGCTTCAATTATTTCACTTGAATTTTGGAACGATAACCCTGCTTCCTAAGAAAATAGAGGCTGTTAGAATTGAGTAGTTCAGGCCCATATATCTTCTTAATGTTAGTTTCAAAATTTTCACCAAGGTTGGGACTAATAGCCTCACGCAGATTGCGCATTCTGTGGTGCAGCATTCCCAAACTGCTTTCATGCCTGACAGAAACATCCTAGAAGGGGTTGTGGTCCTGCATGAAACGCTCCATGAAATTCACATGGAAAAACTAGATGGAGTTGTTTTCAAGGTGGATTTCAAGAAAGCGTACGATAAAGTCAAATGGCCTTTCCTTCAACAGGCTTTACGTATGAAAGATTTTGATGAAGCTTGGCGACGCCAGGTAGAATCTTTCACGTAAAAAGGGAGTGTTGGAATTAAAGTGAATGACGACATACGTCATTATTTCCAGACACTTAAGGGCCTGAGACAAGGTGATCTGATGTCTCCTATTTTGTTTAACATCGTCTTTGATATGTTGGCAATTCTAATAAGAAGGGCTAAGGAGGCTAGTCAGGTGGGTAGCTTGGTGCCTCATCTAGTAGATGGAGGTGTGTCTATCCTACAGTACACTGATGATACGATCATCTTTATGGAGCATGACTTGGCAAAAACGAGAAATATGAAGCTGGTGTTATGCTTATTTGAACAATTGATCGGGTTAAAGATTAACTTCCATAAAAGCGAGTTGTTCTGTTTTGGAAGAGCCAATGAGGAACAAGAGGCTTATAGGCAATTGTTTGGGTACGAACTGAGGACTTTATCTTTTACATATTTAGGTATACCCATTCACCATCGTAAGCTGACAAACAGAGAATGGAAGTGTATCGATGATTGCTTTGAGAAGAAACTGAGCTGCTGGAAGGACAAGCTCATGTCATACGGAGGCCGATTAATTCTTATTAATTCGGTGCTCATGAGTATGCATATGTTCCTGTTGTCTTTCTTCGAAGTCCCAGTTGGAGTTAGGAAAAGGCTGGACTTCTATAGATCCCGATTCTTCTGGCAGGGCGATGAACTAAAAAAAATACACACTCGCCAAATGGGATATTATTTGTCGACCAAAAGACCAAGGGGGTCTTGACATTGAGAATCTTGAGGTCAAGAACAGATGTCTTCTCAGCAAGTGGTTGTATAAGTTATCTGTTGAGACCGATGCCACCTGGGCGCAAATTCTCCATAGTAAGTATCTTCAGTCCAAAACTTTGTCCCATGTGACAATGAGACCCATGGACTCGCCTTTTTGGAAGGGGCTCATGAGAGTCAAATCAGCCTTTTTCAATAGGACAAAGTTTATAGTCGGTAATGGTACAACTACGCGATTCTGGGAAGATACTTGGCTAGGAGAGACGCCACTCACGCTTCAGTACCCGTCCCTTTATAGTATTGTTCAACGACGTGATGCTTATGTTGCAACAATACTGCAATCCATCCCCCTTAATATTCAGTTTAGGAGGACGCTTGCCGGCAATCGTTGGAAAGCATGGCTTCATTTAGTGAGTAGACTGATGGAGGTTCAGCTATCTCAACAGCCCGATCAGTTGCGCTGGAAGCTTACTAGGTCTGGAGAGTTCTTAGTTAAATCGATGTATCTCGATGTTATCAACTCTAGCACCATTCCTACTTCTAAATTTGTATGGACAGTCAAAGTTCCTTTGAAAATTAAAGTGTTTATGTGGTTTGTACATAAACATGTCATTTTAACTAAGGATAACTTGGCAAAGCGTAACTGGACATGACCTACTAGGTGTAGTTTTTGTGATCGGGATGAAACTATCAAACACCTTTTTCTTGACTGCCCGTTGGCCAAAGTTTTATGGCGGACAGTGCACATAGCCTTTAACATTACTCCTGTGAATTCTGTCAGCACGTTATTTGGAACGTGGCTTAATGCGATAGAGTCCGAAACAGCGAGACACATTCGTGTAGGAGTATGTGCTTTATTGTGGGCGGTATGGAACTGCAGAAATGATTTGGTTTTTTAACAGGACAACAAATATTCATTTTTTACAGATTATTTTCCGAGTCACTGCGTTGATCCGTATGTGGTCGCTACTCACTCCGACGAAGGTCAGGGAGTGTTTGGTTACTGAATCTATCCGATGGGAGATGGTAGCACAGGATATTTTCAACCGATTAGGATGTCGGTCATGTAATAGGATAGGCAATTAGTTTTCCTATCTTGCTTATGCCAGCCGGTTGTGGCCTTTTTTGGCTAGTGTGTTTTTGGCTCTTTGGCTCTTTGTGAGTTTGACGTGTTAGTTTGTTTCAGACTTTTAGACCTTATTGAACCTATTTGTTTATTTATAAAATTGGCCATATGCATCATTTTGATGATGCAGAGGCTGGGGAGTCCTTCTTTTTTGAAAAAAATAAATATATTTTTTAAATCGATGCTACAAATTTTGCCATGCTAAAAAAACATTTGTTGTCCACCACTATTTTTGTAAGTGGTCGTCGTCATCCATTTAGGAGGCTACGATGCACTCATTTTTTAATTTTAGGGCCTCGTCTTAAAATTCGCACCGGGGCCTCAAATTTCTAGAGACGGCCCTGGTTTTGTCTCACCCTGTAGATAAGGTTGATGGGAGAAAGGGCAGTGTGTGGAGGACAGGGAAGGCTGCTATACATACGATACGATGGATTGGTTGCCTCGACCCAACGCAGACGGCAGACCTGAGAACCGATGGATAAAGCGCCATTCGTAGGACGCCCGCGCGATCGGCCCAATTGCTGGCCGGCCGGCCGTTCCTAAACATTTACCAATTTACAAAGACCATCTGCTAAGGGGCTCATCGATAGAACGAAGCTACGTATGTATACACACTGCCACATAGTATTTTTCAGCCAGCATTGACCGAGCCAGGGCTCAATCAGGGGCATCTCCGTAAATTGCAATCCCTGCCAACCATGACTTTTCTGTCTACCTAGCTTCCTTTTCACCCGGGCCATCCATCAATATAAGCACATCCAGGCTCCACCGATGCAGCAACCAACACTCCAGCAAATACGTACAGACACATAGATCAAACAAAAGTGAAACGCCAATGGCCTCCAGTTTGCTGATAATCATACTCCCGGGTGCCACTATAGCTCTTGGCGCTACTGCTTTTTGCTTCTACTCTTGGTGCCTATCAATCGGGAAGAAACTTGAGAAAGGCAAGGTCGAAGCTTCTATTGATCTGGAAGACCCGGTAAGCCATCAGTTAATCTCTCATGTCGATCTTGTCCGCGCCACAGATAATTTTAGTGAAGATAACATGTTGGGATCTGGGGGCTTTGGAAAAGTTTTTAAGGGCCAACTGAGCAGCGGTTTGGTGGTTGCAATAAAGGTTCTCGATATGCGGTCCAAGCACAGCGTTAAGAGCTTTGACGCGGAATGTCGTGTGTTCCGCATGGCGCGTCACCGCAACCTGATACGGGTAATTAACACATGCTATAACATGGACTTCATAGCACTGGTGTTGCAGTACATGCCCAACGGCAGCTTAGACATGCTACTTCACCACTCAGAAGATGGGGCAAGACAATTCGGGTTTCGTGAGAGGTTAGGCGCTATGCTTGACGTATCAATGGCAATGGAGTATCTGCACCATGGATACCATGAAGTGGTTTTGCATTGTGACTTGAAGCCTAGCAATGTATTGTTTGATGAGGACATGACTGCACATGTGGCAGACTTTGGCATTGCAAGGTTACTACAATGTGAGGATAGCTCAACGATCTCTTCAAACATGCCTGGTACAATTGGATACATGTCACCAGGTACTTAAGATTGGCTATATTGCTTAATATGTATATATCCATTTCTTGTTAGACTCATGAGTCATGTTGAAATATGTGTTTATCTTTTGCTTGTGTAGAGTATGGGTCATATGGAAAAGCATCACGACTGAGTGATGTGTTTAGCTACGGAATAATGCTCCTTGAAGTTTTTACTGGAAGGAAGCCTACAGATGCTATGTTCGTCGGAGAACTAAGCCTTAGGCGATGGGTTTACCAGTCATTTCCCGCAGAGCTGACCCATGTCGTTGATGCCCGGCTACTGCAAGGCTCCTCCTCAAGTTGCAACTTGCACGGTAACTTTCTTCTGCCGGTATTGGAAGTTGGTTTGCTCTGCTCCAATGACTCGCCTTGCGATAGGATAAAGATGAGCGATGTGGTCGTTATGCTAAAAAGGATTCAAATGAAGTACGCTGCATGGGCAACCGAGACATCACAGAGTGCAATACCATGATTGATCACTCTTGCTTTGATATATTTATGCATAGCTTTTTAGAAAATGGAATATGGTATATTACCCGTGGTCTATACCAATTTGTGTATACTAGTCATCAACCCGGGCGTCCGCACGGGCTAGTGACTTTGAAAATTCGAAAATACTAAGAAAACCGAAAACTTTTCATGTTAATATTGGAAGTGTTCGAAATGTACGCGAACTTGGCAGGCAATTTTCTCCTAACCGGTAATTATACATCATGAATTAAGAGAAAAAATGCGACTATGTGACAATCAGAATGAAAATAGAATAAAATATGGACTTCCAAGAAACATTTAAAAGGAATCACATGCCCAATAGAAGAATCAGCAACACGTATACATGGTAATCAGAACTGCAACCTAATTAGTGTAGTTGTACTTTTTATGTATAGAAGGAAACATGAAATCGAGCATTGTTATTATAGACGAAGAACGACAAAAAATGTACTTGTCCCTATTCAGCTTGAAGGACGTGGATAAGTGAAAACTATGGTTCTGAATCAAGTAATCGGACTATCATATAAATGTTCCGACATATGTATGTACATGCAAATGAACAAAAGAAATACATCAGTATAAATATCTATGTTTCCGCAAAATAAAGAGAGGTGTTTTGGCTTGAGGATGCAGTTGCACCCGGGATGCAAAAAGAAATCAAAAAATATACTCCCTACCGTCCATATTAATTGTTGTTGATTTAGTACAATTTTAATATAAAGTTATACAAAATTAGCAACAATTAATATGAATCAGGGGGAGTATTAAAAATGCAAGATTAATAATAAAGATGAGTGTTGAGTTTTTTTTAGGCTTTGACCGTAGAAAAATTGTTCTACGGTAATTTTCTATTAACAATCATCAAAGTTATGTACAAAGATGAGTGATGGGGTTGTTATGCTAAAAAGGCAAATGAACTACACTGCATGTACAACAGAGATATCACAGAGTGCAACACCATGACTGATCACTCTTGCAGCTTCGTCGTTGTAGTGCCGGCGGCGCCACCCTCCGCGCACCACGAGGACACCTCCTTGTAGTCCAGCTCACATCACGAACCTTCCGCAAGACCGAAGATTGCTGCATCACAGTGCCAATGATCCTTCAGCCATCTCGTTTGCAGCGCCGCAATAGTCGACAAGGTGCTGCATCGCCCTCGGCTTGCAGCGCCGGCAACAGTCGACGAGCTGCTGCATCACCGGCTTACAGCGTCGGCAACAATCAACGAACAAAAACATCGCCTTGGTGAGCTCCGACGTGCGGGGCGGCAAAGGGCAGGCAGCGGCAACTCCTCACGGGAAGGAAGATTTGGCAGAGGGGGTCGAATTCGATGGTGAATAGGAAGGCCGGGCTACTAGAGGGTTTTCTGGTTGAAGTAGGCGGCGGTGGTGGTGCTCATCGTGGGGGCCTCTCCTCTTGTCAGGCATAGACCTTGACGCATGGTTTGATAGAGGATGTAGGCGCAAGGGGGTTCATCAACATCTTTTTGTTCAGATATTTCTTAGGGAGTGTCTAGAACTCATCTAGATGAGTTATAGTTTGGTATCATTCACCTTACCTCAGCTGTCTTGGCCCTATTTCGGTTGTTTCCCAAACTAGGTTCTCGTAATTCTCCCCATTAGCCCATTTAAGTTTTTTTAAACTAGACTATTTAAGTTTTATTATGTGTTGTCTGTTGTAAAATTATGTAGGGACTTTTCACACTGATGTGGATTGTTGCTATCTACGGGTTTCGGCTTGTCTAGAAACTCGTTGCGGCCAATTTCTGCATGTTGCACAGGCTATAGCCCCGGAATGTGCCTGCCCATTGGTAGACGCAGCGCTGTATCACGTCAAAAAAGCCGCTCACATGGGAGCTCTATCACTGCTGAGCGCGTGTTGCAACACAATAGAGCTGATAGAGTTGGTGATTAATAAACATCATGAAACTTTAAAGAACTATCTACCCTGACAGATCGAACAATTTTAGCACTTTATCAAACATTTCTTTAAAATTGTGTTTTTTTATTGTGAGCAATTTCTCAAACTTGCATTCATTTTTTGAATTTATGAACAAAATTTGAAAACAATGACATATTTTGAATTTATGAACAGACTTTAAAAAATGGGAACATTTTTTGAAATTCAGAACATTTTTAATTTGTAAATAAAATTTAAAAAGTGACCAACATTTAAAAACAGGAACTTTTTCAATTTCTAAAAAAATGTGAAACTCACAGCATTTTTAAGTACAAATTATTTATTATCCATTTTGGATTTTTGAAATTTTTTTCAACGGCAGCATAAACTTTAAAGAATTTTATGAATAATTTTATGAACATTTTTCAAAAAAGAAAGAAAACATGAAAAAACATAAAAATGAAATGAAACGAAACAGAAAAAGAAAAAGAAAAAGAAAAAGAAAAGGAGAGAAAACAAAAAGAAAGAAAAAAGTAACAGAGAAAAAAAACTGCACTGGGACCTTGAAAATATGACAGAGAGAACAATAGGCAAACAAAAAAAGACAAAAAAAATTCCTGAAACAGTAACATTTGTGTTTTGGGATGATGATGGAGGAATGTGGATGGTGGGTCAATGTTTCAGTGAGAACTGTTGATGAACCCCATATAACTAAAAAAGGGAAAAAAGATGAAAAGAAAAAAACTAAGACGAAAAACAAAAATAAGAAGAAGACGAAGAAAATCCCCATATAACTACCGACCCCTTCTCTCGTCCTTCCAACACCTTGGCAAAAATCAAAACAGTGAAAAAAGAGCTTTTAGGTGCATTTTAAAAAGAATAAGTTAGCTCATGATGCTTTGTGGTAAAAAAAAGCAACTACCCCCAGCCC
>NC_041388.1:73095079-73097821 GCF_002162155.2 Triticum dicoccoides
AAATTTTCCTGCGCACACGCAAGATCCATCTAGGTGATGCATAGCAACGAGAGGGAAGAGCGTTGTCCACATACCCTCATAGACCATAAGCGGAAGCGTTATGACAACGCGGTTGATGTAGTCGTACGTCTTCACGATCCGACATATCCTAGCACCGAAGGTACGACACCTCCGCGATTTGCACATGTTCAGCTCGGTGACGTCCCATGAACTCTAGATCCAGCTGAGTGTCGAGGGAGAGCTTCGTCAGCATGACGGCGTGATGATGGTGATGATGAAGTTACTGACGCAGGGCTTCGCCTAAGCACTACAACGATATGACCAAGGTGGAAATCTATGGAGGGGGGCACCGCACACGGTTAAGCAATCAACTTGTGTGTCTATGGGGTGCCCCCCTCCGCCGTATATAAAGGAGTGGAGGAGGGGGAGGGCCGGCCCTCTATGGCGCGCCTCAAGGGGGGAGTCCTACTCCCGATGGGAGTAGGATTCCCCCTTTCCCTTTTTGGAGTAGGAGAGAAGGAAGGGGAAGAGATGGAGAAGGAAAGAGGGGTTGGCCCCCACCCCAATTCGGATTTGGATTGGGGGGCGCGCCCCCACCTAGGCCGCCTCCTCCTCTCTCCCACTAAGGCCCATTAAGGCCCATACACTCCCCAGGGGGTTCTAGTAACCCCCCCGGTACTCCGGTAAATGCCTGAACTCACCCGGAACCATTTTGATGTCCAAATATAGCCTTCCAATATATCGATCTTTATGTCTTGACCATTTCGAGACTCATCGTCATGTCCGTGATCATATCCGAGACTCCTAACTACCTTCGGTACATCAAAACACATAAACTCATAATACCGATCGTTAATCATGCGGATCCTACGGGTTCGAGAACTATGTAGACATGACCGAGACTCATCTCCAGCCAATAACCAATAGCGGAACCTGGATGCTCATATTGGTTCCTACATATTCTACGAAGATCTTTATCGGTCAAACCGCATAACAACATACGTTGTTCCCTTTCTCATCAGTATGTTACTTGCCCGAGATTCAACCGTCGGTATCTCAATACCTAGTTCAATCTCGTTACCGGCAAGTCTATTTACTCGTTCCGTAATGCAACATCCTATAACTAACTCATTAGTCACATTGCTTGCAAGGCTTATAGTGATGTGCATTACCGAGAGGGCCCAGAGATACCTCTCCGATACACGGAGTGACAAATCCTAATCTCGATCTATGCCAACTAAACAAACACCATTGGAGATACCTGTAGAGCATCTTTATAGTCACCCAGTTACGTTGTGACGTTTGATAGCACACTAAGTGTTCCTCCGGTATTCGGGAGTTGCATAATCTCATAGTCATAGGAACATGCATAAGTTATGGAGAAAGCAATAGCAGTAAACTAAACGATCAAAGTGCTAAGCTAACGGATGGGTCAAGTCAATCACATCATTCTCTAATGATGTGATCCTGTTCATCAAATGACAACTCTTGTCCATGGCTAGGAAACTTAACCATCTTTGATTAATGAGCTAGTCTAGTAGAGGCATACTAGTGACACTCATTTTGTCTATGTATTCACACATGTACTAAGTTTCCAGTTAATACAATTCTAGCATGAATAATAAACATTTATCATGATATAAGGAAATATAAATAACAACTTTTTTATCGCCTCTAAGGCATATTTCCTTCAGTCTCCCACTTGCACTAGAGTCACTAATCTAGATTACATAGTAATGATTCTAACACCCATGGAGTCCTGGTGTTGATCCTGTTTTGCTCATGAGAGAGGCTTAGTCAACGGTTCTGCATGTTGGGGAACGTAGTAATTTCAAAAAATTCCTACGCACATGCAAGATCATGGTGATGCATAGCAACGAGAGGGGAGAGTGTTGTTCGCGTACCCTCGTAGACCGAAAGCGGAAGCTTTAGCACAACGCGGTTGATGTAGTCGTACGTCTTCACGATCCGACCTATCAAGTACCGAACGCACGGCACCTCCGAGTTCAGCACACGTTCAGCCCGATGACGTCCCTCGAACTCCGATCCAGCCAAGTTTTGAGGGAGAGTTTCGTCAGCACGACGGCGTGGTGACGATGATGATGTTCTACCGACGCAGGGCTTCGCCTAAGCACCGCTACAGTATTATCGAGGTGGACTATGGTGGAGGGGGGCACCGCACACGGCTAAAAGATCAAACGATCAATTGTTGTGTCTCTAGGGTGCCCCCTGCCCCCGCTATAAAGGAGCAAGGGGGAGGTGCGGCCGGCCTTGAGGGGGCGCGCCAGGAGGAGTCCTACTCCTACCGGGAGTAGGACTCCCTCCCATTTCCTTGTTGGACTAGGAGTGGAGGGGGAAAGAGGTGGAGGAGAAGAACGAAAGGGGGGGTGCCGCCCCCTCTCCTTGTCCTATTCAGACTAGGGGGAGGGGCGCGCGGCCCTTGCCCTGTCCGCCTCTCCTATTCTCCACTAAGGTCCACTATGGCCCATTAACCCCCGGGGGGGGGGGGGGTTCCGGTAACCCCTCCCACTACTAGGAAAAGGGCTAGAGATAGGATTGACACTAATGGCGCACCAGGGAAGTAGTGCGCCACTACTATATACTAATGGCGCACCAGTTGGTGATGCGCCATTAGTGTGGAAGACACTAATGGCGCACCAGAAAATAGTTGCGCCACTAGTGATAATTTTTTTCATTTTACATACTAATGGCGCATCCTACCGAAGTGCGCCATTACTAGTT
>NC_041388.1:73098182-73102052 GCF_002162155.2 Triticum dicoccoides
ACTCACTTTCCCCACTTCATTCCCTCCACCTCCTTCTCCAAGCTTTCGGCTGCCTCCTCCTCCTCACCTCATTTCCACCATAGATTCATCAAAATTAAGTGGTGAAATTACCTTTTTTTGATAGGTAAGTAAGGGGAAAGCTATCTTCATGATGTAGATCTACTTTTTTCTCCCTAGCTCGCTCCAACAACATGCACATGCACTTTTTGTGGCCTAGCTAGATCTATGTATGTTTGTGGTGTTGCATGTGTTTGTGGTGTTGCATATATGTTTGTGTTTGCAGGTACCGGTATTTGAAATGCGATAGTTGCCAATATTTTGCCGGAATGTTGATTCATTTCCGTTTCGGCGAGAATTTTGGCACTATGCATTCTTTTTGGTCCTATTTTTAGGGAAGGTCATGCCAAATTTTTTCTTGGTTCTAAAATATCGTTTTGCTCTACCCCGCAGGCGACCATGGTCCGCACGATGACCGAAGGCATCGTGAATAGGTTTTTGAGCTCCGCGAAGGCCGAGATGCTTCAAAAGAACGAGACAGAGATAAGATGTCCGTGTCGAAGATGCAAGATGAAGAGCCTTATTGCGGACCTGGATTCCGGGCAGGTGCGGGACCACCTGCTCTTGCGTGGTTTCATGGATGGCTATCGGTGGCAAGGTGATGAAGATGACTATGAAGTCGTCCATGGGGGTCGGGCAAGAAATGAGGAAGGGCAACAAGACAAGTACCACCGCAGCGAGGGCGGGCGAGAAGACGAAGAATCTCTAGGACATGGTCACGACGGTGATGCTGTACACAGTCATCATGTAGAAGATGTCGTACATGATGATGAGGAAGATCAAGACGAAGGGCATGATCATGAAGATGAAGATGCCGGAGCAGACGACGATGGAGGTTGGGTGCAGGACCCTCATATTCAAGAGCTGCTTCTCAAGAAGACGGATAACGCAAGAGCTGCCGCCCGAGAGAAAGCTAAGCTGGATCAACTGGAGATAGACGCGGTTACTCCATTGTATGAAGGATGCAGGCCCGAGGATACCCGCCTGAAAGTAACGCTCATGGCTCTGGAGATGAAGGTAAAACACAAAATGACCGACGCATGCTTCGACGAGAACATGTCATTCTGGCACGAACATCTTCCCAAGGGGAACAAGTGCCCGACCAGTTTCAAGGAGGCGAAGAAAATCGTGTGTCCTTTGGATTTACCGCACGTGAAATACCATGTGTGCATGAACAATTGCATCATTTATCGGGACGATCACGCGGAGTCTACCATATGTCCGGTGTGCAGCGTCACTCGATACAAGAAGCGGAAGAAAGCTCCTCAAAAATCGGTGTGGTACTTTCCGATCACTCCTCGTCTGCAGCGGTATTTCGCGGACCCTAAGGTAGCAAAGCTCCTGCGTTGGCACGCGGATAGGGAGGAGAAGAAGCGGGAAGATGACGGAAATGATCCGGAGATAAATAAAAAAGACAAGATGCTGAGTCACCCTAAGGATGCGAACCAGTGGCAAGCGTTGAACTTCGAATACCCAGAATTTGCGAAGGATCCAAGGAACATCGTGCTGGGCGCGAGCACCGATGGAGTCAATCCGTTTGGCAGCCAGAGAAGCACACATAGCACCTGGCCTGTGTTTGTGTGGATGTACAACCTTCCCCCCTGGTTGTGCATGAAGAGGAAGTACATTCACATGAGTATGCTAATTGAAGGGCCGAAACAACCAGGGAATGACATCAATCTGTATCCGGGGCTGCTGAAAGAGGAGCTAGACACACTATGGAAAATGCCAGCCAATACGTGGGACGCCGCAGAGAAAGAATATTTCCCTATGAGAGCCGCACTACTCACGACGGTGCATGACTATCTCGGTTACGGGTATCTCGCGGGGCAGGTAGTCCATGGATTTTCTGGATGCGTAAGGTGCATGGATGACACAACGTATCGCCAGCTAGATAGAGATCCCGGGTCTTCGAAAACCGTGTTCATGGGACATCGAAGGTGGCTTCGCGACGATGACCCGTGGAGGAAACGCAAGGATCTGTTCGATGGTGAAACCGAACCCCGAAAACGCCCGCGTACGAGGAGCAGCGAGGAAATAGACAAGCTGTTGAAAAATTGGAAAGATTTCCCACTGCCGCGAAAGAAGCAAAAGGCGCCAGAGCCGGGAAAGAAGCGAAAGGCGCCAGAGCTACTGCTGAAGGTATGGAAAACGAGGTCTGATTTCTGGAACTTGCCGTACTGGAAGATCCACCGTGTGCCTCATAGCCTTGATGCCATGCATATCACGAAGAACGTGTGCGAGAGTCTGCTTGGTACCCTGCTCAACATGCCAGAGAGGACCAAAGATGGGCCGAAGGCAAGGGCAGACTTGAAATCAATGGGTATCAGGCAGGAGCTTGAGATGTACTTCCCGCCCGCATTCTTCGACACTATGGTGCATCTGCTGGTCCATATCATGGAGGATATCATCCAACTCGGGCCGACGTTCCTGCACAGCATGATGCCATTCGAAAGGATGAATGGTGTCATCAAAGGATATGTTCGCAACATGTCACGTCCAGAGGGAAGTATAGCCAGGGGCTTTCTGACCGAAGAGTGCATCTCCTACTGCACGAATTATCTAGGCATCGAGAACCCCGTTGGTCTGCCCGTCAACAGGCACCTCGGCAGGCTCGCTGGATGGGGTCACCGTGAGGGTCACCACAAAATGCATGTCGACTTCGAGGGTCGACTTGCCGACTTTGAAAGAGCAAACCTAGTCGCGCTACAACACATAGACGTGGTCGATCCTTGGGTGGTAGAGCACAAAACCTTTATTGAGAAGACGTACAATGATCGAGGCCAACAGAGGACGGACAGAGATATAATCAAAGAGCACAACTCATGTTTCACGCGTTGGTTCAAGCAGAAGCTTCTGTCGTACCCTTTACATGAGGATTCTTCCGCGGAAGAACAACTCATATTCGCCTTGTCACAGGGCGCCGAGCACAACCTGATGACCTATGAGGCGTACGATATCAACGGCTACACATTCTACACCAAGAACAAGGACATGAAGAGCGATGGTTATCAGAACTCCGGGGTAACGATGGAATCCTACACCGGTAACGACAAGGACAGATACTATGGAAGGATCGAGGAGATCTGGGAGCTGAGCTACGCTGGAGAGAAGGTCCCGATATTCCGTGTCAGATGGGCCAAGAGCGTCCTAAAAGAAGACCGGTATTTCACCGCCATGGTTATACCTGAAGCCAAATCCAAGACCACGGGCGCAAACATCACCGCGAAAAATGAGCCATGGGTACTGGCTTCCCAAGTGGACCAATGCTTCTTCATTACCGACCCGTCAAAGCCCAGCCGTGTTGTCGTGAGGAGAGGCAAAAGGAAGATCATCGGAATGGATGGAGTAGCCAATGAGCAAGACTTCGACAAGTACGGCGACCCGAAGATCGAACATGACGACGACGATGAAGTAGCAGCACACACCACAAGAAGAAGCAGGACCACCCTACCTAAAGGACGTCCATTCCATAGAAGAACTCCATTTGCGAAAAAGAAGGGCAAGAAGATTGTGAACAGATAGCTAGCTAAGATCAATTGTATTTAAATCGTAGTCTTCATTTCTCGATTGTATTTCATGGGCACTTTTTGATATCATGAATATTTTTAAATTTCACGGGCACTTTTTGAATTCATGAGGACACTCGATCTCGATCCCCCTCCACCGCCGCCGACGAGCACCCGCCCCCCCGCACCCTCCCCCACTCCACCGCCGCCAACGGGCACCCCCTGCACCCTCCCCCGCTCCACCGCCGCCGCCGATGATATTTTCAAGTAACAAATTTGAACATATTTTTTAAAAATTATTACT
>NC_041388.1:73102984-73194356 GCF_002162155.2 Triticum dicoccoides
GCTGATGGCCCCTTCTCTGTCTCGCAGGGCAAGGTCTCCGGCGCCTCTACGACACCGACGCCTCCACCGTCTACGACGTCTGCGCGTTCTTCCACCTCCGGCCACCACGACCTCACCGTCTGTGGAGGTATCTGCTCCTAAGATCTCTGCGTCCCGCTCCCCTTGGCCCTCCCGGTTCTTCTCCACTAAGGTGCGTTTCTCCACGCCCCTGTCTCCGCCGTTCCAGGGCTTAATGGATCTCCTATGATATATGACTTGTTTATGAAGATTTTGATGTGTTATGCCTTGTTCTTGTCTGTACATTTGCGCCCTTCCAGGGCTTAACTTGCTTATGAATACATCTGCCATTGATTTTGATGTAGTTTTAGAGTGGCTAGTATGTATGTAGTGGAGCTAGCAGTAGCAGCTGCTTCTACGACACCTTCTTTGCTGTTCAGCTATGTCAAACAAAATTCCAATGGCCAACTCATATGCCCTGCAAATTGCTCATGATTATTATTTATCTCACATCACCTTCTCCTCTTTGCTTGCCATGCACTCCCAGCTCCGTCATCGCGACCACGTAATAGTCCGCGGGTGATACAACATGCTCAAATTCGGTAATTAATCAGTATATATATACCATAAGAGAAGTCTCAAAGATTGGGACTATCTTGCCTTATGTTTCAAAATTTGAACTATATACATGACTTCTATTTTATTTTTGAAAGTCATAGAGTTAGGACTATCGTGTGGATGATGCTAAATAGAGATAGGAGTAGTAGTGGTGGCCATCTAGTTGGACTACTACTGCTAGGACTTGCTCCAGATTTTAGGATTTCTTTTCTTTTAGGATTTATTTTCTTCTAGGACTAGGTTTTTATTATTTTTCTGTTGTGATTGTTTTTTGAGCTCTTTCTTTTTCATTTCCTACTATCCTTATCCTAATTATCTTAAATTGTTATGATGTGTGTAACAGGATTAGATCTTGGATTTGCTAGTGGACTTTGGGAGTTTCTTAGCCAGCTTGGTGACTCCATATTTTTCACTATTTCAGCAAGTCTTTTGTAAGCATTAAACTTTCAGCACTACATTTCTATCTTATGTGTACATCTGTTTGCTTCCAATTGCTATATATGTATTGTTGTTACTAAAAATGATGAAGCTCCTGTCAATTGCTATACATATATATATGTGTATGATGATCCTCCTTTCCTGCAGTAGTATAACTAGGATATAAAGCACATTGAACTAACAATCTTGTATGGTGCCTAAACTACAATGATTCAGGAACATCAGATGACATAGCATGTGGATATTGACATAGGATGAGTAGATTAATAAGTGAGCCAAAAGTGATGGACAAACCTCATGCTAGGAATTCTCGAGGGTTGCAGTACATGGAATGCATTTGCAAATGCAGCCAAAACCTGATATATACCAAAAAATTGTATAGAAATATGCTGAATTTTTTGCTCTGATTGTTGCTCAAAGAAATTTAGCAAAAAAATGGGGTCCTGGGAGACGCCGCTGCTGCTTGAGGCCCTTGAGAGGCCCTTCGTGTCGTGATGATTTTGCAGGTACCCCGAGAGGCCCTTGAGTTTGCCGGAATGTCGATTAACTTCCGTTCTGGCAAATTCGGGTACTCCATATGTCCTATTTTCAGCAAAGGTCATGCTGAAATTTTCCGTGAATTTTAGCATGACTTTGCTAAAAAATCGGACATATGAGGTACTTGCTACTAATGCATGGGCCGGGGTATCTTAGTACTTAATTAAGTAGGATCAATTGCCCCTTTATTCTTGCTGCATTAAACCATAGGTGGCAATAGAGCCAAGTGATTAGGCCCAACTTAGAAATTCTCCTCAGCATCGATAAACCCTAGATGATAAACCCAACATAGGTGGCAATAGAGCCAACTAATTAGTGCCAAGTGATTAGGCCCAACCTAGGGTGCCTCGGCATCGATAAACCCTAAATGATGAAAACTTAGCATTTAGGGTGCCTCGGCGTCGACAAACCCTAAATGATGAAACCTTGGCTTTTAGGGTGCCTCGGTGTCGATGAGAACCTAAATGATGTACGCTTAGGCTTTTAGGGTGCCTCGGCATCGACAAACCCTAAATGATAAAAGCTTAGCTTTTAGGATGCATCGGTGTCGACAAACCCTAAATGATGAGACCATGATCTTGTTCCTTGACAATAACCAACTTTTTGACCAAACTTTTTTCCTATTTAGAGCGAAACATGGCCCACAACGATGAGGCCGGCGGTTCGAGCGGCAAGCAATTCTGGGAGCTGTCCCAGGAGTTGGAGGAAGAACCTCACCGCTATGAGGACGCCGTGGAAGACACCAATCCTGACTACACAACCCCTAGTGGCGTCGGGGATGACACCACTGATGATGGCGCTGCGGATGCCACCACTGATGATGACGGCGCACGCACAGATGGCAGCCAACCGAAGAGGCAATGGAAGGACCGGCGCCCGAACGTGCTCGGCACCGTCAGGGAGGAATTTACTGAAGTGAACTCCGACGGGCATCCGACGGCGCCCAAACACATAGTCAAGGGGTACTCGATTCAGCTCGGGTGCATTCTCCGGAGCACCACCTCGATCAACACCGAGAACCTAAGGCATAAGGACCGAGGGAATTTGCGCAGCCTCCTCTTCACGAAGCTGCACGAATGATACAAGTTCCCCGCTGAGTTCGCAAACACACGCCTCTCGGGTAATAAAGTGAACGGTGCCGCCCTCACGACGATGAGCACGGCCCTGTCTACTTGGAAAAGCACGGTGAAGGAAATGATTGACAAAGGTGATAGTTATGAGAAGATCAAGGCGAAATATCATTTGATGAGCGAAGATGACTACAAGGAGTTCAAGATCAAGTGCGAGAGCCCCGCAACCTCCGAATCAAGTCAGTGGGGGAAAGAAATGTGGCAGTTGAACATAGGTGTCCACCAACTCGGTCCCGGCGGTTACAGAGTGGCGGAGCCTGTATGGGACAAGGAGAATGCGGAGCGTGCCGAGCAAGGCCTACGGATCCAAAATACAGTGACAAGCAGACCAGGAACTTTCTCAGGGCCCGGTATAAGGAGGACCCGGTAACAAAGGAGCTTACCACGGATCCGAAGACCAAGGAGCTTGAGCTTGTTCTGGTAAGGAACACACCCCCGCGTAATTAGCTCCATATGGTTGCATTCTAATTAATCCCCAATATTTCTAAATGGTTCACGTTCCTTCCGCAGGACAAAGAAAGCAGTAGCGCGGGGTCGTCTCAGAGCTCCCCTTTCGACACCCCTTTGAATAGGGCATTGAACGTAATAAAAAACAGGGATAAGCTCAATAAGCCGACGTTAGCTGGTCGTGTGGCCGGCAAAGGCTTGTCCACAAAATGGTCCTCATACTATGGCGCTGGTGGGCGAAAGGAGAAAAATACCAGCTCGGAAAGCCAGTCGCGCGAGGTTGAAGCACTCATGGCGCAAGTGGCGCGGATTCCGGAGATGGTCCAAGAGCAAGTGCAACAACAACTGGGATCGACGCTTACCGGCATTATGCCTACCTTGATTCATGGGATAACGACGTGGATTGCGGGTGGCCAACAGGGGCCGCCCCCGATTCCCAGCTTCACGGCCAGCAACTCACACAACGCGCAGGCGGCGCCATTGGTGTCTCCGGTGGCAGCGGTATTGGTGTCTACGGCGGCGGTGCCATTGGTGTCTCCGGCGGCGGCGGTATTGGTGTCTCCGACGCTGGCATTGGAGCTTAATGCACCCGGGTGTACGCCGACCGGCACCTCGTCAGCAAGCGGCCCCTCAGTCAGTTGCACGCCCGCCGTTGGCGGTGCCTCGACATTAGCCGAGCTCGACGGCATCACGATAACTAAGCCTCTCGGCCGAGGACTTCATCTCCTTGCCTTTGACTGGGCATCCCTGACGCCCTACATGTTTTCGCAGGGCGCCGCCAACGTTCCTTGCACTCTCCTACACTTCGTGGGCGGCGAGTTGGTCGATGTCGCCAAGGGCAGAATTGTTCAACCGGGCAACCCCGTGTTCCATGGTAATCCGATGCCACCCACAATGTATAGGGTTGAAGTGGTTCGGGTGCTGCCAGGCTGCGACGAGCTGTTACCTCCGATTCGATCCGCTGGGGCCGACGAAGAAGATGAGATGACCCTCAGCGCCTGCGTAAGCTGGCCCCTGCTTTGGCCGAAGAGCCAGATTCGTTTGGGGGCGGGGGACACCACCCCACAGACAAGACCGCTAGTCGTGCAGGCGCCAAGCCATGGCAAGAACGCTGCAACGCTACCGGACATGTCGGACATCCGTATGGCACAGGATCCGGACATGCATATGGCACAGGATCCGGACGATGACGACAACAACGATGGTACATTTACCAACGTCGATAAGTACTTTGCCGACCATGGGTACGGTGACGAGTTCTACGGGCCTCCTTCTCAAGAACCCAAACAAGACGACCGCGATCTAGCTGGTACGGCGGAGAAACACAATTGCGACAGGCGTCGTCTGGCATTCAGTTCTCAGGAGACGCCTCCAGCTGCCGCCTTCACCGAGCCTCAGATAGCGGAGGTGCCAAATATTATCAGCCCCAACACGCTCAAGAAGGCGGTCTGTGAGCAGAACTCGGTCCCATTACAGCAGATCAAGAAGAAGGGCCGGAAACGGCCGACTAAAAAGGCCGTCGGTGCGAGCCAGCCGGCACCGAGTACAATCCGTGCTCAGGACGGGCCACCTTCACCTAAGGATATCTCGAGGAGGGTGCATGTGGGGGGTAGGGCGATGCTACCGACAAATATGCTCAATGCTGCAACCGGTGCTATGCGGAGTCTGCACGACAGTGTTCTTTCTTTAGAGAAGCGGCGTCTCAGAGAGAATGATGTGGCATACCCGGTTTTCGTGGCCAAGGTGCCAGAGGGCAAGGGCTTTGTGGATGGCGCCATCGGGGGTATGATCGTCCTGCGGTTTGATGACATCTTTGCTATGTTCAACCTTCATCCACTGCACTACACCTTCGTTCGGCTGTTTTCGCTGAGTATGGAGATGCGGATCATTAGAGACAAGACCCCGGACATCGTGATCGTCGACCCCTTCTACATGCGTGCCAAGCTCTTGAACAGCGCTGGGGACCGCCAAGTCGCGAGTTCACACCTCGAAGACGTCATTCTGGCAAACCCAGATAAGGATAACTTCCTTATGCCTTACTTTCCCGAGTAAGTCATCCCTTAACCGCCCCGTAACATATGATTTCTTAGATTTCGATCGTTCTTTTTTTCTAACATTCCGTGTTCTGTGCAGTGACACACATTGCACAGTCATCCTCTTAAGCCCAAAATATTCCATGGCCACGTATTTCGACCCGAACCGTAACTCCAAGATAGACTACACAAATATCAAGAAAGTTCTTGATGATGTTCTCCCTGGCTACGTCAAATTTGGAAGCACCTTCATCAAGCAGTTCGTAAGTACGGCAAGCACGTGTTCGCCCACAATACGACGTTCTGCTGCGTCAAGCAGCCGCCTGGCGGTCAGAAGGATGCCTACTACGCCCTCCATCACATGCGGGCGATCGTAAGGGACCATCATCACCTTCTGCTACCAAATAATCTCAAAGATTGGGCCGCAAGCTTGTCGAAAATCCAGGACGCGGACATCAGACAAGAATTCTTTCGCATCCAGTCGGAGTTTGCGGACATCATCCATAAATATGTCCTTCATACATCGGGGCAGTTCTTCCTCAGATATCAACCGTCCAACATTGAGATAGACGGAATGCTACAAATGCAGGCTGACAACGCTCGCGATTTCATGACCATCATGACAGACGGCGGCTTCATCCACGCTCCTGTCCATGAGTCGAGTCGAAAGTAGTGATGTGTAGTTCTGAAACATTGATTGGCTCATGTTGTAATTAAACTTTAATGAATTGTATGTCTCTTTGGTTTGGACAGTCGTTCAACTTAGATGTAATTGATGCTATTTATTAGTCGGACCATGAATCGTGCTATTAATGTCTTGCTTTTCTCTTCTGATCCTTTTGTTGCATACTTATATATTGCTTATGTATGTATTGTCTGTTGTTTCGCTTGTGCATAGAGATGCCGTCATATGTCGTGTACAAGGGTAAGGTTCCCGGAGTCTACGACGACTGGGAGGAGTGTCGGAGACAGGTTCACCGTTTCAGCGGTAACAGTTACAAAGGGTACACCACTAGGGCGGAGGCCGAATCTAGATACGCCCGCTATCTAGCGGGAGAGAGGAGGGAGCGTTGGAGGAACCGGATGAAGACCAGTTTGATCGCGATGATGCTCATCGTGATGACAGCAGCTCTCTTCTATGTGATGGTAGTTTAGATGATTGATATCGACTTGTAATGTGAAGACAAACTCGATACTCGCGGTCTTGAGACTTATAATGTTTTATCTTTGTTCGGTCTTTTGAATTCGGAGACTAATATGATGAATTGTATTCGGAGACTAATCTTCTATTGTATTCGATGAATCTTCTGTTGATGTGTGCTACTGTCTATATTCTGTCAAATAATATATTTTGTAACTTGTGCAAAAATCAGAAAAGTAAAAAAACCAAATATTCATACTAATGGCGCATCACCACAAGGTGCGCCATTAGTATGCCAAAGGATACTAATGGCGCATCAAGACAGAGTGCGTCATTAGTATGACAAAGAAGATGGTTACATATGCCCCCCCGGGAGGCATACTAATGGCGCATGGTGTTACATACTAATGGCGCACTTCCTGGTGCGCCATTAGCATACCAGATACTAATGGCGCACCAGTGGTGCGCCATTAGTAAAAAATTCTAGTGGCGTGATACTAATGGCGCACCGATAGTGCGCCATTAGTAGGCAAAACCGGTGCGCCATTAGTAGGCCTTTTCCTAGTAGTGTCCGGTACTCCAGTAAAATCCTGATTTCACCCGAAACGCTTCCGATATCCAAACATAGGCTTCCAATATATCAATCTTCATGTCTCAACCATTTCGAGACTCCTCGTCATGTCCGTGATAACATTCGGGACTCCGAACAACCTTCGGTACATCAAAACATATAAACTCATAATATAACTGTCATCGAAACGTTAAGCGTGCGGACCCTATGGGTTCGAGAACTATGTAGACATGACCGAGACATGTCTCGGGTCAATAACCAATAGCGGAACCTGGATGCTCATATTGGCTCCTACATATTCTATGAAGATCTTTATCGGTCAGACCGCATAATAACATATGTTGTTCCTTTTGTCATCGGTATGTTACTTGCCCGAGATTCGATCGTCGATATCTCAATACCTAGTTCAATCTCGTTACCGGCAAGTCTCTTTACTCGTTCCGTAATACATCATCCCGCAACTAACTCATTAGTTGCTATGCTTGCAAGGCATAAGTGATGTGCATTACCGTGAGGGCCCAGAGATACCTCTCCGACAATCGGAGTGACAAATCCTAATCTCGAAATACGCCAACCCAACAAGTGCCTTCAAAGACACCTGTAGAGCACCTTTATAATCACCCAGTTACGTTGTGACGTTTGGTAGCACACAAAGTGTTCCTCCGGCAAACAGGAGTTGCATAATCTCATAGTCATAGGAACATGTATAAGTCATGAAGAAAGCAATTGCAACATACTAAACGATCAGGTGCTAAGCTAACGGAATGGGTTAGGTCAATCACATCATTCTCCTAATGATGTGTTCTCGTTAATCAAATGACAACCCATGTCAATGGCTAGGAAACTTAACCATCTTTGATCAACGATCTAGTCAAGTAGAGGCATACTAGTGACACTCTGTTTGTCTATGTATTCACACATGTATTATGTTTCCGGTTAATACAATTCTAGCATGAATAATAAACATTTATCATGATATAAGGAAATAAATAATAACTTTATTATTTCAAATATTTTCTCGTGAAGGTGAGAAAATAACAATATCCGCCACGAGCCTCAACATTCATCGGACCACATACATCTGTATGTATGATTTCCAATAAATCTGTTGCTCTCTCCATAGTACCGGAGAACAGCGTTTTGGTCATCTTGCCCATGAGGCATGGTTCGCAAGTACCAAGTGATTCATAATCAAGTGGTTCCAAAAGTCCATCGGTATGGAGTTTCTTCATGCGCTTTACATCGATATGACCTAAACGGCAGTGCCACAAATAAGTTGCACTATCATTATCAACTCTGCATCTTTTGGCTTCAATATTATGAATATGTGTATCACTACTATCAAGATTCAACAAAAATAGACCACTCTTCAAGGGTGCATGACCATAAAAGATATTAATCATATAAATAGAACAACCATTATTCTCTGATTTAAATGAATAACCGTCTCGCATCAAACAAGATCCAGATATAATGTTCATGCTCAACGCTGGCACCAAATAACAATTATTTAGGTCTAATACTAATCCCGAAGGTAAATGTAGAGGTAGCGTGCCGACCGCGATCACATCGACTTTGGAACCATTTCCCACGCGCATCGTCACCTCGTCCTTAGCCAATCTTCGCTTAATCCGTAGCCCCTATTTCGAGTTGCAAATATTAGCAACAGAACCAGTATCAAATACCCAGGTGCTACTGCGAGCACTAGTAAGGTACACATCAATAACATGTATATCACATATACCTTTGTTCACCTTGCCATCCTTCTTATCTGTCAAATACTTGGGGTAGTTCCGCTTCCAGTGACCAGTCTGCCTGCAGTAGAAGCACTGAGTCTCAGGCTTAGGTCCAGACTTGGGTTTCTTCTCCTGAGCAGCAACTTGCTTGTTGTTCTTCTTGAAGTTCCCCTTTTCTTCCCTTTGCCCTTTTTCTTGAAACTGGTGGTCTTATTGACCATCAACACTTGATGCTCCTTTTTGATTTCTACCTCTGCAGCCTTTAGCATTGCGAAGAGCTCGGAATCATCTTATCCATCCCTTGCATGTTATAGTTGATGACCCACAAGTACAGGGGATCTATCGCAGTCCTTTCGATAAGTAAGAGTGTTGAACCCAACGAGGAGCAGAAGGAAATGATAAGCAGTTTCCATCAAGGTATTCTCTGCAAGTACTAAAATAAGTGGTAACAGGTAGTTTTGTGATAGGATAATTTGTAACGAGCAACAAGTAACAAAAGTAAATAAGGTGCAGCAAGGTGGCCCAATCCTTTTTGTAGCAAAGGACAAGCCTGGACAAACTCTTATATGATGTAGAGCGCTCCCGAGGACACATGGGAATATCGTCAAGCTAGTTTTCATCACGTTCATATGATTCGTGTTCGGTACTTTGATAATTTGGTATGTGGGTGGACCGGTGCTTGGGTACTATCCTTACTTGGACAAGCATCCCACTTATGATTAACCTCTATTGCAAGCCTCCACAACTACAACAAAAGTATTAAGGTAAACCTAACCATAGCATGAAACATATGGATCCAAATCAGCCCCTTACGAAGCAACGCATAAACTAGGGTTTAAGCTTTTGTCACTCTAGCAACCCATCATCTACTTATTACTTCTCAATGCCTTCCTCTAGGCCCAAATAATGGTGAGGTGTCATGTAGTCGACATTCACATAACACCACTAGAGGAGAGACAACATACATCTCATCAAAATATCGAACGAATACCAAATTCACATGACTTCTAATAGCAAGACTTCTCCCATGTCCTCAGGAACAAACGTAACTACTCACAAAGCATAAACATTTTCATAACCAGAGGGTGGTATTAATATGCATATAGGATCTGAACATATGATCTTCCACCAATTAAACCAACTAACATCAACTACAAGGAGTAATTAACACTACTAGCAACCTACTAGCACCAATCCCGGACTTGAAGACAAGAATTGGATACAAGATATGAACTAGGGTTTTGAGAGGAGATGGTGTTGATGAAGATGTTGATGGAGATTTCCCTCTCCTGATGAGAGGAGCGTTGGTGATGACGATGGCGATGATTTCCCCCTCCGGGAGGGAAGTTTCCCCGGCAGAACAACTCTGCCGGAGCCCTAGATTGGATCCGCCAAGGTTCCGCCTCGTGGCGGCGGAGTTTCGTCCGAGAAGATGGCTTATGATTTTTCCCATCGAAAGACTCCATATAGCAGAAGATGGCCACCGGGGGGCCACCAGGGGGCCCACGAGGTAGGGGGCGCGCCCAGGGGGTAGGGCGCACCCCCACCCTCATGGGCAGGGTGTGGCCCCCCTGGTGAATTTCTTCCACTAAGTAGTTTTTATATATTCTGAAAACGTCTTCCGTGAAGTTTGAGGACTTTTGGAGCTGTGCAGAATAGGTCTCTAATATTTGCTCCTTTTCCAGCCCAGAATCCCAGCTGCCGACATTCTCCCTCTTTATGTAAACCTTGGAAAATAAGAGAGAATATGACAAAGTATTGTGACATAATGTGTAATAACAGCCCAAAATGCAATAAATATTGATATAAAAGCATGATGCAAAATGGACGTATCAATAGTTCATCATAAAGCCCTTGTAGCTTGGTGGCAGTGATTGGATAATTATGTCAATGACGCTATCATCCGGAAGATTAACTCCCAGTAGAATCAAGTGATTGCAGTACCCAGACATTTTGAGTATATGCTCACTGACAGAACTATTCTCTTCCATCTTGCAGCTGTAGAACTTATTGGAGACTTCATATCTCTCAATCCGGGCATTTGCTTGAAATATTAACTTCAACTCCTGGAACATCTCATATGCTCCATGACATTCAAAACGTCATTGAAGTCCCGGTTCTAAGCCATAAAGCATGGCGCACTGAACGATCGAGTAGTCATCAGCTTTGCTCTGCCAGACGTTCTTAACATCATCAGTTGCATCAGCAGTAGGCCTGGCACCCAGTGGTGCTTCCAGGACGTAATTCTTCTGTGCAGCAATGAGGATAATCCTCAAGTTACGGACCCAGTCCGTGTAATTGCTACCATCATCTTTCAACTTTGCTTTCTCAAGGAACGCATTAAAATTCAACGGAACAACATCACGGGCCATCTATCTACAACCAACATAGACAAGCAAGATACTATCAGGTACTAAGTTCATGATAAATTTAAGTTCAATTAATCATATTACTTAAGAACTCCCACTTAGATAGACATCCCTCTAATCTTCTAAGTGATCACGTGATCCATATCAACTAGACCATGTCCGATCATCACGTGAGATGGAGTAGGTTCAATGGTGAACATCATTATGTTGATCATATCTACTATATGATTCACGCTCAACCTTTCGATCTCCCTGTTCTGAGGCCGTATCTGTTATATGCTAGGCTCGTCAAGTTTAACTTGAGTATTCGGCGTGTGCAACTGTTTTGCACCCGTTGTATTTGAACGTAGAGCCTATCACACCCGATCATCATGTGGTGTCTCAGCACGAAGAACTTTCGCAACGGTGCATACTCAGGGAGAACACTTATACTTTGATAATTTAGTGAGGGATCATCTTATAATGCTACCGTCAATCAAAGCAAGATAAGATGCATAAGAGATAAACATCACATGCAATCAATATAAGTGATATGATATGGCCATCATCATCTTGTGCTTGTGATCTCCATATCCGAAGCACCGTCATGATCACCATCATCACTGGTGCCACACCTTGATCTCCATCGTAGCATCGTTGTAGTCTCGCCAATCTTATGCTTCTACGACTATCGCTACCGCTTAGTGATAAAGTAAAGCATTACAAGGCGATTGCATTGCATACAATAAAGCGACAACCATATGGCTCCTGCCAGTTGCCGATAACTTGGTTACAAAACATGATCATCTCATACAATAAAATTTAGCATCATGTCTTGACCATATCACATCACAACATGCCCTGCAAAAACAAGTTAGACGTCCTCTACTTTGTTGTTGCAAATTTTACGTGGCTGCTATGGGCTTAGCAAGAACCGTTCTTACCTACGCATCAAAACCACAACGATAGTTTGTCAAGTTGGTGTTGTTTTAACCTTCGCAAGGACCGGGCGTAGCCACACTCGGTTCAACTAAAGTTGGAGAAACTGCCACCCGCCAGCCACCTGTGTGCAAAGCATGTCGGTAGAACTAGTCTCGCGTAAGCGTACGCGTAATGTCGGTCCGGGCCGCTTCATCCAACAATACCGCTGAACCAAAGTATGACATGCTAGTAAGCAGTATGACTTATATTGCCCACAACTCACTTATGTTCTACTCGTGCATATGACATCTACGCACAAAACCAGGCTTGGATGCCACTGTTGGGGAACGTAGTAATTTCAAAAAAATTCCTACGCACACGCAAGATCATGGTGATGCATAGCAACGAGAGGGGAGAGTGTTGTCCGCGTACCCTCGTAGACCGAAAGTGGAAGCGTTAGCACAACGCGGTTGATGTAGTCGTACGTCTTCACGATCCGACCGATCAAGTACAGTACGCACGGCACCTCCGAGTTCAGCACACGTTCAGCCCGATGACCTCCCTCGAACTCCGATCCAGCCGAGTGTTGAGGGAGGGTTTCGTCAGCACGATGGCGTGGTGACGATGATGATGTTCTACCGATGCAGGGCTTCGACTAAGCACCGCTACAGTATTATCGAGGTGGACTATGGTGGAGGAGGGCACCGCACATGGCTAAAAGATCAAACGATCAATTGTTGTGTCTCTAGGGTGCCCCCTGCCCCCGTATATAAAGGAGCAAGGGGGGAGGTGCGGCCGGCCTAGAGGGGGTGCGCCAGGAGGAGTCCTACTCCTACCGGGAGTAGGACTCCCTCCCTTTTCCTTGTTGGACTAGGAGTGGAGGGGGAAAGAGGTGGAGGAGAAGAAGGAAAGGGGGGTGTCGCCCCCCTCTCCTTGTCCGATTCGGACTAGGGGGAGGGGGCGCGGCCCTTGCCCTAGCCGCCTCTCCTATTCTCCACTAAGGCCCACTATGGCCCATTAACCCCCGAGGGGTTCCGGTAACCCCTCCGGTACTCCGGCAAAATCCCGATTTCACCCGGAATGCTTCCGATATCCAAACATAGGCTTCCAATATATCAATCTTCATGTCCCAACCATTTCGAGACTCCTCGTCAGGTCCGTGATCACATCCGGGACTCCGAACAACCTTCGGTACATCAAAACATATAAACTCATAATATAACTGTCATCGAAACGTTAAGCCTGCGGACCCTACGGGTTCGAGAACTATGTAGACATGACCGAGACTTGTCTCGGGTCAATAACCAATAGCAGAACCTGGATGCTCATATTGGCTCCTACATATTCTACGAAGATCTTTATCGGTCAGACCGCGTACCAACATACATTGTTCCTTTTGTCATCGGTATGTTACTTGCCCGAGATTCGATCGTTGGTATCTCAATACCTAGTTCAATCTCGTTACCGGCAAGTCTCTTTACTCGTTCCATAATACATCATCCCGCAACTAACTCATTAGTTGCAATGCTTGCAAGGCTTAAGTGATGTGCATTACCGAGAGGGCCCAGAGATACCTCTCCGACAATAGGAGTGACAAATCCTAATCTCGAAACACGCCAACAGAACAAGTGCCTTTGGAGACACCTGTAGAGCACCTTTATAATAACCCAGGTAGCACACAAAGTGTTCCTCTGGCAAACGGGAGTTGCATATTCTCATAGTCATAGGAACATGTATAAGTCATGAAGAAAGCAATATCAACATACTAAACGATCGGGTGCTAAGCTAACGGAATGGGTCAGGTCAATCACATCATTCTCCTAATTATGTGATCCCGTTAATCAAATGACAACCCATGTCAATGGCTAGGAAACTTAACCATCTTTGATCAACGAGCTAGTCAAGTAGAGGCATACTAGTGACACTTTGTTTGTCTATGTATTCACACATGTATTATGTTTCCGGTTAATACAATTCTAGCATGAATAATAAACATTTATCATGATATAAGAAAATAAATAATAACTTTATTATTGCCTCTAGGGCATATTTCCTTCACTGCAACATTCAGATCCGTATGTATCTTCCAAATCTCTATGTCCCCCTCTTTGACTTGATCGCAGATGGAATTGAAGCATCTTTTGATGTGCTTGGTTCTCTTGTGAAATCCGGATTCCTTTGCCAAGGCAATTGCAACAGTGTTGTCACAAAAGA
The DNA here is from genome assembly GCF_002162155.2 of Triticum dicoccoides. Lineage (NCBI taxonomy): Eukaryota > Viridiplantae > Streptophyta > Magnoliopsida > Poales > Poaceae > Triticum > Triticum dicoccoides. The sequence continues at coordinate 73,117,116 of NC_041388.1, forward strand.
TTTTCATTGGACCCAATGCACTAGGTATGACACCTAGATCGGATATGAACTCCTTCATCCAGACTCTTTCATTTGCTACTTCCGAAGCAGCTATGTACTCCGCTTCACATGTAGATCCCGCCACGACGCACTGCTTGGAACTGCACAAACTGACAGCTCCACCATTCAATAAAAATACGTATCCGGTTTTGACTTAGAGTCATCCGGATCAGTGTCAAAGCTTGCATCGACGTAACCGTTTATGGCGAGCTCTTTGTCACCTCCATAAACAAGAAATATATCCTTAGTCCTTTTCAGGTATTTCAAGATGTTCTTGACCGCTGTCCAGTGATCCACTCCTGGATTACTCTGGTACCTCCCAGCTAAACTAATAGCAAGGCACACATCAGGTCTGGTACACAACATTGCATACATGATAGAACCTATGGCTAAAGCATAGGGAATGACTTCCATTTTTTCTCTATCTTCTGAAGTGGTTGGGCATTGAGTCTGACTCAACTTCACACCTTGTAACACATGCAAGAACCCTTTCTTTGCTTGATTCATTTTGAACTTCTTCAAAACTTTATCAAGGTAAGTGCTTTGTGAAAGTCCAATTAAGCATCTTGATCTATTTCTATAGATCTTGATGCCCAATATATAAGCAGCTTCACCGAGGTCTTTCATTGAAAAATTCTTATTCAAGTATCCTTTTATGCTATTCGGAAATTCAATATCATTTCTGATCAGCAATATGTCATCCACATATAATATTAGAAATGCTATAGAGCTCCCACTAACTTTCTTGTAAATACAGGGTTCTCCAAAAGACTGTATAAAACCATATGCTTTGATCACACTATCAAAGTGTATATTCCAACTCCGAGAGGCTTGCACCAGTCCATAAATGGATCGCTGGAGCTTGGACACTTTGTTAGCACCTTTTGGATCGATAAAACCTTCTGCTTGCATCATATACAACTCTTCTTTAAGATATCCATTAAGGAATGCAGTTTTGACATCCATTTGCTAAATTTCATAATCATAAAATGCGGCAATTGCTAACATGATTCGTACGGACTTAAGCATCGCTATGGGTGAGAAGGTCTCATCGTAGTCAACTCCTTGAACTTGTCGAGAACCTTTTGCAACAAGTCGAGCTTTGTAAATAGTAACATTACCGTCAACGTCAGTCTTCTTCTTGAAGATCCATTTATTCTCTATGGCTTGCCGATCATCGGGCAAGTCAACCAAAGTCCACACTTTGTTCTAATACATGGACCCCATTTCAGATTTCATAGCTTCAAGCCATTTTGCGGAATCTGGGCTCATCATCGCTTCCTCATAGTTCGTAGGTTCGTCATGGTCAAGTAACATTACCTCCAGAATAGGATTACCATACCACTCTGGTGCGGATCTTACTCTGGTTGACCTACGAGGTTCGGTAGTAACTTGATCAGAAGTTTCATGATCATCATCATTAGCTTCCTCACTTACTGGTGTAGGAATCATCGGAACTGATTTTTGTGATGAACTACTTTCCAATAAGGGTGCAGGTACATTTACCTCATCAAGTTCTACTTTCCTCCCACTCACTTCTTTCAAGAGAAACTCCTTCTCTAGAAAGGATCCATTCTTAGCAACGAATATCTTGACTTCGGATCTGTGATAGAAGGTGTACCCAACAGTCTCTTTTGGGTATCCTATGAAGACACATTTCTCTGATTTGGGTTCGAGCTTACCAGGTTGAAGCTTTTTCACATAACCATCGCAGCCCCAAACTTTAAGAAACGACAACTTGGGTTTCTTGCCAAACCATAGTTCATAAGGTGTCGTCTCAACAGATTTTGATGGTGCCCTATTTAATGTGAATGCAGTCGTCTAAAGCATAACCCCAAAACGATAACGGTAAATCAATAAGAGACATCATAGATCGCACCATATCTAATAAAGTGCGGTTACGACGTTCGGACACACCATTACGCTGTGGTGTTCCAGGTGGCGTGAGTTGCGAAACTATTCCGCATTGTTACAAATGAAGGCCAAACTCGTAACTCCAATATTCTCCTCCACGATCAGATCGTAGAAACTTTATTTTCTTGTTACGATGATTTTCCACGTCACTCTGAAATTCTTTGAACTTTTCAAATATTTCAGACTTATGTTTCATCAAGCAGATATACCCATATCTGCTCAAATCATCTGTGAAGGTAAGAAAAATAATGATACCCGCTATCGGTGTCAAAACCGGCGGATCTCGGGTAGGGGGTCCCGAACTATGCATCTAAGGTGGATGGTAACAGGAGGCAGGGGACACGATGTTTGCCTAGGTTCGGGCCCTCTTGATGGAGGTAATACCCTACGTCCTTCTTGATTGTTCTTGATGATATGAGTATTACAAGAGTTGATCTACCACGAGATCGTAGAGGCTAAAACTCTAGAAGCTAGCCTATGGTATGATTGTATATATTGTCCTACGGACTAAACCCTCCGGTTTATATAGACACCGGAGGGGGCTAGGGTTACACAAGGTCAGTTACAAGGGAGGAGATATACAAATCCGTATTGCCTAGCTTGCCTTCCATGCCAAGGAGAGTCCCATCCGGTCACGGGACGAAGTCTTCAATCTTGTATCTTCATAGTCCAACAGTCTGGCCAAAGGATATAGTCCGGCTGTCCGGAGACCCCCTAATCCAGGACTCCCTCAGTAGCCCCTGAACCAGGCTTCAATGACGATGAGTCCGGCGCGCATTATTGTCTTCGGCATTGCAAGGCGGGTTCTTCTCCAAATACTTCATGGAAGATTTTTGAAAACAAGGATAGTGTCCGATCCTGCAAAACAAGTTCCACACCCCACCGTAGAGAGAATACTATTTCCAAAAATCTAATCTACTGACACGTTTAGCAACGTTAAATCATGGCCCGGTTCTTATCTAAACCATTTTTCTCAACAAGCGTTGCGCATATTGCGAGGTGGTTTTTCTGCCACGTCTTGTCAAAGCAGAGATCGTGTCCCCGTTATTACGGGATTCTCATCAATATGGACGTGGGTAACCCAACCATGGCTGTTGGTATGACCCCTAGATCTTAGGCAAGCCCAAAACGACCACGAGGAGGACGCTTGATATTCACCCTCTTTATAAAGAGGACGAGGCCTTTTCTTTTTTCCCTCTCGTGCACAATCGAATCCTTCCCCTGCCTCGAGTTCCAACACCCAGAGCTCAGGTCAGGCGCTTCGGACCTTCAACTATGTCCGGATCCAACCTTCAAGGTCGGTGGATGCCCTCGTCTGTCACAGAGGAGGACATCAAGAAGCTGAGAGAGGCCAGATATCTGACTGCCAAAATTTCGCATAGGCTGCCTGCCCGAGGGTAGGTCATCCCTACTCCCGAACCCACCGAGAGTGTCGTGTTCATCTCCCACTTCCTCCGAGGACTAGGCCTCACTCTGGATCCCTTTGTTAGGGGTCTTATGTTCTATTACGGGCTGGATTTCCATGGTCTGGCCCCGGATTCCCTTCATCACATCTCGTCATTTATTGTCGTATGTGAGGCCTTCCTCCGCATTACCCCTCACTTCGGCCTATGGCTCAAGACCTTTGATGTGAAGCTAAAGATGATCGAGGGGCAGCACACACAGTGCGGAGGTGCCTTTATAAGCAAAATTGCTGATGCTCCATGGCCAGAGGGTTCTTTCCTGGAGGTGTCCAGATTGTGGCAGCGGGAGTGGTTTTATATCACAGCTCCCCGAAGTGCCAAGTGGGTAGCCGCCCCCACCTTTCGCTCGGGCCCCTTCGCAACTGATGTCATGGATCAGCAGGGGCTGAGCTAGGGTCCAGCAAAGAACGTGCCAATATTGCAGAGCCGTATCCGAGATCTCTTTGAGAGAGATTTCAGTCTGGATATGGTAATGCAAGTTATGCTAGTTCGTCGAGTCCAGCCTTGCAAATGTCAGCCCCTCCGTATGTGGGAATTCAACACGGAAGGACCGCGAGCTATTCAACACTTCCTCGGCATGACGCTCGAAGAGATGTAAAAATCGTTCTTCGGACCCCAAATAGAGTGTCTGGACACCTCCGGGGATATGGGTTTGAGCTGCAACCGCCCTGCTACCCAAGTAAGTAATCCTATGGCCGAACCCGCCATCCTTTTATTTGTCACGATGTCATTCTAAAGAATCGTTCTTTGACCAGGACTGGATAACAAAGGCGACGATGATCAGGTGTTCGGCCCCCCTTCCTAAGGGTTTGGACAATCCGGTACTAGACAAGATGCTCGAGCTGGCGCCTTATCTAACACCCTCAAAGGAAGACGAAGGGGGCATTAAAGAGGGCGAAAGCGGGCCTCACTCGCTACTCATTCCAACCGGGGGAATGAGCGCCTCCGCGAGGGAGGATAACCAGGGGGTTGAATCTGACATTCTCTCTCCCCGGGGAAGGAAGAGGACTACCTCTGAAGATCTGGAAACCAAGGTTTCCAAATGGGAGAAGAAATCTTCACTAGAGGGTCCTGCCTCGGAGGGTATTCTTGCCGCACAATGTTCACGCGGGGATCGGCCCTCTATCAAGCTGTAAGTAATCAAAAAGTACTTAATAGTGAAAATATCCTACCTTACTTCCGAAGACAATAACCAATGCTTATAAATTGTAGTCCGGAACGTAGCCCTTCTCGACAGAGTTCATCTTCAGGGGATCTTCTTCCGGAGATGATGGGGAGCGAAATGCCTCCCCCTGACACCCCGCCTCATGAGGCGGGTGACCCTGAAGTGTCATCGCGGAGGGTATCTCCGGATCCGCCAAGGCCAGAGGATAACCCTTTGGCTACCCGGAATCCCCAGTATCCGGCTCCTAAGGAGAGCGATAGTGTGCGGTCGGACGCACTGAGGCATCTTCTAGGGCAAGCGGCCATCTCGGAAGCGCATCGTACACTGATGGGTATGGTAATTGAAAGGATTTCATCCGCTGAAAGCGGATTGCATGAAGCCTTTATGAGTCTGCTGAAAGGCTTCGAGGTACGTGAAATAGTGTATGTTTTTTATAGTGCCGCACACGTTAGGTGTGCCCTATGCAGATAGGAGCCCCTGAGACTCTGGTTGTCGTCACGAACGGCGGCAACCCGAGGATCATAATCCTAGGTAACAACCCAACTGCCTTTATGTGCAGGTGGCTGAGGCTCCGGTGGCTAGTCGAATTGATGGGTTTAATGAGCTAAAGCGGTAACTTGATGCGGCTGATGCCGATATCATGCTTATCAACCAGCGGCTTGACGAGGCACGGGGTAAGTGATTTCTCTGGTGATCGTCACATAATAAGAGGAGCATGATGCCAATATCTTTAATATGTTGTGACTGCAGATGGAGCTGCCACTGTGGAGACCCTTCGGGCGGAGCTTGCCCGAGCCAAGGAACAAGCAAGGAGTAGCAATGTGGCCGCTCTAAAGGCGGTCGAAGAGTTGAGGGCCGAACAGGCCGCGCATTGCGAGAGCAAAGAAAGAATGGCCAAAATGGCTGTAGAGTTAAAAGATGCCGCTGATCGTTACCAGCTTCTTGAAGAAGAAAGTCGAGCGAGGGCGACGGACCTGGAGAAGGCCCTGGTAGCTGCCAAGGAAGCTCGCTCCAAAATTAGAGCGGCGAAGGAGGAGCTGCATCAAGCTGCATATATTGTGTCTGGGAAGCCCTTCTTGTTGCGGACTAAATTCGAAGATCCGAAGTATGCTCCGCTTGACTGACTGTGGAGTTCTGCGGACGCCTATGTGGATTTGGCTGCAAGTGCTGCAGATGTGGTTGAGTTCTTCAAGGATCAGAAAGATCACGAAGTGGAAAAGCTGTTCTGGTCACAGTTTCATCCTCCAGTCCGTCCGCTGCTGTTGAATGAGCGAATGGCCGAGTGGGCCGAGCTCCATAGGTTGTCCGGACTTGCCATGAGGTCCGTTGTGGATCATCTGTGGCCGGGAGGGCCAAGGCAGAATAGCTATTTTAGTTTAGTGCAACAATTCCTTGGTGCTATGCCGCGTATCGATGCTATGAAGAGATTAGCATGAATAGAGGGTGCGCAGATGGCCTTTGCCCGTGTCAAGACATACTGGGCGGAGATGGAGGCCACCACTGTTGCCACACAGGGTTCGGCCGTAGGCCGAGTGGCTGTCGAGCACTATTTTCAAGAAGTTCTTGAAGGCGCTCGTTCGATAGACGCTTAGTGCTAGAAGAATATTATGTTTTAGTGACATATACTTCCATTGTAAAAACAATATTTTATTGAGTTATCAAGGCTGTATTTATACTTTTGCCCGAAAGTACTAGGATGCCTTCTGTGCGGCCGTTTATGTATATATGTATATAACCTGAAAGTTTGCAGTCGTCGGCTTACGCCCCCATGCATATAATGTGGGGGTGTTCGCATAAAACGCGTATCCAAACTTGATCCCACGTCTTGGTCCATTAAGGAGGTGGTAGCGCAGCGAACGAGGCAATCAGACTATATTGCTTTAACACTTTCACTTAGCCATAGGAGTTTGACGGTGGGGCTACTATATAGCCCCTGGTACTTCTGCGCTCGTCCGAATACGGTGCGCGTATGTGACCGGGAAATGGCCCTTTGTTAATGCGGAGGAATCCCGAAGATTCCGCTGAGTCATCGAGTGGTTGACCAGTCTCTCGCTATATCATGACAATCAGTTTTCGGCTTTCTCTACTGAGGTGCTCATCCGGATGAACCAAGGCACAATCGCAGTAGTTCTCCCAGTGCTACCTTAGCCGATATAACGGAACGTAAGGTACCAAAACGTGGGAGCCGGGCAAACCCAACATTTGACCAAAGACATGATTCGAAGCTAATGCATATAGGGCCAAACTCGCGATGCCGAACACGCCCTAAGGTGTTCGGTCTTTATAACATATACCGGGCCAAACAATGCCCTTAATAATAAACCCCGTGTGTCCAGGCACGTTCAATATCCTGACGTGGCCACATGCCAATAACGTCAGCATCCTTCTCGGTTATGTGGAGTATCCGGAGGATGTGAGCAACAAGAGACGGTAAAAAAGGTTTACGCAGGGTCTTAATCTAAAAAGAAACCTTTGGGCGTGTCCCTGCTGCATGTCTACGCCTGTGTCTCCGTTGTGCCGTGTCCTGGACGGGTGTAGCACGATTATGATCTGTAAAAGGAAAGAACTTAGGTGAAAGTTGTCGTGCCAAAAAAAAAAGAATTGATTATTACCAATGAACTATCAAAATTCAAGAGAAGTCAAGTTGAGCCGGGCTGGCCTTGATTACGCGTGGGAAGCCCCTGGTATCATTTATGGGGGTTTGATCATCAAACTAATCTCATGTATATGTGGTGGAGCGCCGGACTCGTCTAACCGTGTCCGTGGTTTTGACGACCTGTCATTTTTTCTTGGTTGGTGAGGCCGGCTAGTTCGCGGCTGTTAAAGCCGCCGCATCCTCTTCCGCACGTAAAAAGCGTTCGGTGTTTCTGCTAACTGTGATGATGCCATGTGGACCAGGCGTCTTAAGCTTGAGAAAAGCATAATGCGGTATTGCATTAAAACGAGCGAAAGTCGTTCTTCCGAGTAGTGCTTGATAACCACTTCAGAATGGAGCGATGTGGAAAGTTATCCTTTCGCTTCGGAAGTTATCGGGAGAACCGAATACAACCTCTAGCAGTAGAGAGCCCATACAGCGGGCCTCTTGGCCTGGTATTACTCCCTTGAAGGTAGTATTACTGTGGCTTATTTGTGTTGGGTCTATCCCCATTTTGCGGACTGTGTCCTGATATATCAGATTTAGATCACTGCCGCCGTCCATGAGGACTTGTGTGAAATGGTACCCGTTTATTATTGGGTCTAACACCAAGGCTGCCGTTCCTTCATGCCGGAGACTTGTCGCGTGATCCCTACGATCAAAAGTGATCGGGCAGGCCAACCAGGGGTTGAACCTAGGGATGACGAGCTCTATGGCACGTGTGTCTCGGAGTGCATGCTTGCTTCTCCTCTTCGTCACATGGATCACATTTACTGTTTTAACCTCTAGTGAGAACTTTTTCTGTCCTCCGGTGCTTTGCTGGCGAGGTTCATCCTCGTCTTCGCTTGGTGTCTCTTCCCCTTTGTGTTCAGCATTTAGCTTACCGGCCTGCTTGAAGACCCAACATTCTCTGTGGGTGTGATTTGCAGGTTTGTCGGGGGTGCCATGAATCTGACAGAGCTTGTCAATATTCTTGTTTAGGCCAGATGTTCCTTCTTTGCTGCCTTTGAAGGGATTTTTCCGCTGACCTGGTCGAGAGCCCCTGAATCCAGCGTTTACCATCGTATGATCTGGGCTGCCTTCTTTATTTCGACGCTTGTTTTTGTTGCGTCGTGGTTTTCCATTGCCATCCCTGACTTCGGATGTGCTTGGGTCACTGGTGCTGCTACGGGCCAACCAGCTGTCTTCGCCCGCGCAAAAGCGGGTCATGAGGCTTGTTAGGGCTGTCATTGTTCTCGGTTTTTCTTGGCCGAGGTGTCAGGCGAGCCATTCGTCTCGGATACTGTGTTTAAAAGCTGCTAAGGCTTCAACGTCCGGACAGTCGACGATTTGGTTCTTCTTGGTGAGGAACCTGTTCCAAAGCTTTCGGGCGGACTCTCCGGACTGTTGGATTATATGACTTAAATCATCTGCATCTGGAGGTCGGACATAAGTCCCTTGAAAATTAGCCCAAAAAACGTCCTCGAGCTCCTCCCAACTTCCAATTGAGTTTTCGGGGAGGCTTTTCAGCCAGTGCCGAGCTGGCCCTTTAAGCTTGAGGGGCAAGTATTTAATGGCATGGAGGTCGTCTCCATGAGCCATATGAATATGGAGGATAAAGTCCTCGATCCAGACTCCAGGGTCTGTGGTCCCGTCGTACGCCTCTATGTTCACTGGTCTGAATCCTTCTGGGAATTCGTGATCCAGCACCTTATCGGTGAAACATAGGGGGTGTGCGGCACCCCTGTATTGGGATATGCCGTGGTGTTCGGACGGTTGTAGTATTTGGTTTTGATTTTGTGCCGGAGCGCGCTTCCTAGATCCATAGATGGATCTGGTCGCGCCGGATGTTTGGCGCAAGTTCACACGTAGATCGTGTGTTGACTTATGTGGGACTTTGTTAGCCGCTCTACAGCGGTCACAAGGTGGTGGACCTGGCCGGTTGGCCGTATCATTTTTCGGCTGTGTGGGCTCTAAGGCCTCATCGTCGAATTCAGGTAATAGCTTGCGCTTTGGATAGCTACTTCTGTGGTAACTTCCGCCATACTTTGTTTCGTTGTCAAGCACTTTGTTCCACCTGCTGTTGAGCGTATCTTGTGCGGCCTTAAGCCTTTGCTTCTGCTTCTTCATTCTCCTCGCTATGGCAATAAGCCTTCTACGGAGATTCTCTTTCTCCAAGTGCGTTTCCGGGATGATGTGTGCATCTTCGTCAGGACTGTTTTCCTCCCCAGACGGGGTTTGATGAGGTTTATCCTTGGCATCGCCGTGTTCGGGCGCCGGATCCGCACTATGTTCGCTGTTTGCATCTTGATCATGCTCTGCCACTGGGGAGGTGCCGTCGTCGTTTCTCCTAGAGTCAACTAGACTGTTATTTCCTCTTGTGCTGTTGTCGCTGTTTTTGCTGTGGCGGGACTTAGAGCGGCACTGCTGACATCGGCTTGGGTTGTCTGGAGGGGGCATCCTCCGCTCTCTCTTCGCCATTGCCATTTTTGGGTGTATCCACCATGTATATGTCATGTGATGAAGTGGTTGTCCGGCGCCCTGTGGGCGCTGGTTCGTGTTCGTCTCCTGCATCTTCATTCGTGCCGTCAATGTCTTCGGAGTCGAAGTTAAGCCTGTCGGTTAAGTCGTCGACAGTGGCTACCAAGTGGGTGGTGGGTGGGCAGTGAATTTCTTTGTCGTCCGCATCCCATTCTAGCCGAACATAGTTTGGCCAAGGTTCTCCTGATAGGGAGAGAGACCTTAATGAATTTAGCACGTCGCGAAAAGGCGAGTGCTGAAAGATATCCGCGGAGGTAAACTCCATGATCGGCGCCCAGTCGGGTTCGACGGGCACAGGTGTAGGCGGCTCGGAGTCCGTGGCCAGAGATGAATCCAGTGGTTCGGTGACACGGCTCTCGTAAGGGGTAAAGTCATCATCTGGCTCTATCGCCGCTGAGAGCGCGGCCTCCATGGCGGGGTCTATCCCTCCGCTCTCGAATGGCGCTATTTGCTCCGGATTGATGGCTGGAGTAGTTGCAGATGCGATCTCCGAAACATTGTCCGACGGCAGAGTTACGTCATGCTCGTTGCAACTGTGCGGCACACCTGACATGGGCTCGAATCCATCGAAGAACAAGTCTCCGCGGATGTCGGCTGTGTAGTTCAAGTTTCCGAATCTAACCTGATGGCCAGGGGCATAGCTCTCGATCTGCTCCAGATGGCCAAGCGAATTGGCCCGTAGTGCGAAGCCGCCGAATACAAATATCTGCCCGGGGAGGAAAACCTCACCCTGGACTGCATCGCTATTGATGATTGAAGGAGCCATCAAGCCTTACGGTGACGACACAGTGGAACTCTCAATGAGAGCACCAATGTCGGTGTCAAAACCGGCGGATCTCGGGTAGGGGGTCCCGAACAGTGCGTCTAAGGCGGATGGTAACGTGAGGTAGGGGACACGATGTTTACCCAGGTTCGGGCCCTCTTGATGGAGGTAATACCCTACGTCCTGCTTGATTGTTCTTGATGACATGATTATTACAAGAGTTGATCTACCACGAGATCGTAGAGGCTAAAACCCTAGAACCTAGCATATGGTATGATTGTATATATTGTCCTACGGACTAAATACTCCGGTTTATATAGACACCGGAGGGGGCTAGGGTCACACAATGTCGGTTACAAGGGAGGAGATATACAAATCCATATTGCCTAGCTTGCCTTCCACGCCAAGGAGAGTCCAGTCGGTGTCAAAACCGGCGGATCTCGGGTAGGGGGTCCCGAACTGTGCGTCTAAGGCGGATGGTAACAGGAGGCAGGGGACACGATGTTTACCCAGGTTCGGGCCCTCTTGATGGAGGTAATACCCTACGTCCTGCTTGATTGTTCTTGATAATATGAGTGTTACAAGAGTTGATCTGCCACGAGATCAGAGAGGCTAAACCCTAGAAGCTAGCCTATGGTATGATTGTATGTTGTCCTACGGACTAAAACCCTTCAGTTTATATAGACACCGGAGGGGGCTAGGGTTACACAAGGTCGGTTACAAAGGAGGAGATATACATATCTGTATTGCCTAGCTTGCCTTGTACGCCAAGTAGAGTCCCATCCAGACACGGGACGAAGTCTTCAATCTTGTATCTTCATAGTCCAATAGTCCGGCCAAAGGATATAGTCCGGCTGTCCGGAGACCCCCTAATCCAGGACTCCCTTAGTAGCCCCTGAACCAGGCTTCAATGTTGATGAGTCCGGCGCGCAGTGTTGTGTTCAGCATTGCAAGGCGGGTTCCTCTTCCGCATACATCATGGAAGAGTTTTTAATACAAGGACAGTGTCTGGCCCTGCAAAATAAGTTCCACATACCACCGTAGAGAGAATAATATTTCCACAAATCTAATCTACTGACAGGTTTTGATAGCACGACATCACACCATGGCCCGGTTATTATTCGAACCGCTTTTCTCAACCAGCTCTGCACATATCGCGAGGCGGTTTTCTTGACACGTCTTGTCAAAGCAGAGATCGTGTTCCCCTTATCACGGGATTCTCATCAATACGGACGTGGGTAACCCAAGCGCGCCATCAATTACGGCGCCTGGGGAATAAGCGGTTTTACCAGGCAAGTGGGGAGACACATCGCCTCTTCCACCCTTATAAAGGGACCAGGATTTACTTTTTTCATCCAAGCCTTCTTCTTCCTCGCTTACCCATTCCCGCACACTCGAGCTCTAGCTCCCAAGCTCACGTTCTTCTTCTCAAACCACTACAAGCATGTACGGAGCAGGAGGCAAGTGGATGGTTTCCTCCATCACGGAGGAGAATATCAAAAAGTTATGGGAAGCCGGATATCTGGCCGCGGATATCGTGCACCGGCTGCCAGATGCGGGGCAGATCATCCCTATGCCCAAACCCCATGAGAGGGTAGTTTTTCTTACCCATTTTGTCCGCGGACTGGGATTTCCCCTCCACCCATTCGTCCGCGGGCTCATGTTCTAACATGGGCTGGATTTTCATGATCTGGCCCCCAACTTCACCCTCAACATCTCGGCATTTATCGTCAGGTGCGAGGCCTTCCTCCGCATCAGGCCCCACTTCGGCCTATGGCTGAAAACCTTCAATGTTAAACCGAAGGTAGTGGGTGGCCAGCAAACAGAGTGCGGAGGCGCCATGGTGGGCAAGATGCCTAATGTCACCTGGCTCGAGGGCACCTATGTGGATACCATAGAGGGGTGGCAATCGGGGAGGTTCTACATCACTAAGCCGCGCGACTCCAGCTGGGTGGCGGCCCCCAAATTTCGATCCGGAATCCCCACGCGGCTCACCTCCTGGAAAGAGAAGGGCCTGTCCTGGGGGTCTTCGATAGAGCTGACCGGTCTCCAGACCTGCATCAAGAACATGGCGAACAAGAAAATCAAGCTTATCAATGTGGTCCAGGTTATGCTCTTCCGTCGGATCCTTCCGTGTCAATGACGAGCATTTGTATTGTGGGAGTTTGACTCGGCCAAGCACAAGACGCTGCGAGAGCTCTATGACACGACACACGAGGACGTCTGGAGGGTGTTGTTCAAGAGCGCCGAGATTCCTCCCTCCCTCACCGAGGACCGCGGACTCAGCGCAAAGCGCCACGCTAATCCGGTAGGCTTTTATATCTCTCAGGGTATTTATTTGCCCCGGTTTAGTTGTGTGCAGGATCTGAACTTCCATGTCATTAACAGGACTAGATAGAGACGGCAGAGCAGCTTGATAGGCCAGCCACGCTGCCCGAAGATACTGCAGACGCTCTTCCAACGAAGATGCTGACTCCGGCACCCTATGAGGTGCTGGAAAAGAAGACCAAGAAGAAGGCCGCAGGGACCCGAAAGGGTCTCTGGTGCAAGGTTGTATCGGAGTCATCAGATGATGACTCCGACGCGCACTCCTCCCACGGAAACGAGGAGGAGGAGGAGAAAAGTTCTCCCCCCCAGCCGGGGGAGACAAGAAAAGGAAGGCCGACCCATCCGGGGAGGCCGAAGGGTCCAAGAAGGGAAGGACCCTCCCTCCGGACAGTGCCACGACGGCCGCCTAGAGCGGCGACGAGTGGCTACCCAGGGACAAGCCCGTGGCGAAGTCGTAAGTGTCTGGACACCATAGCACTTCATGGTATGTTTTCTTGCACTGCCTCTCCTCATGCCGAACATGATTATGTAGTCCGTCCCAAGCTCATCTCGATGTACCCTCGTCGAGCGGCTCTTTGGACTCGTCGAATATGAACAGCGGTTCTCTTCCGACCGCTTCCACCCCTCGCCCTACGAACAACGCCGAGGTGTTGTCTCAAAAGGCACCGAGCCAAGGGGAGGTGGTCCTGGGGGCGCCTCGCGGTGACTTCCCAGACCCTGGGTACCAAGGGAGCGAGGCTCCTACGGGCTTCGAGTTCGGGCCCCAGCCGGACACTGCGCCGGAACCTTCGATGGTTCCGGACTCCGGCAGGAGGTCCCCCGTTAGGGGGGGTCAACCATCCATGCCGGTGTCCTCTGTCCAACCAGAGGCACCCGACAACCTGCTGGAAGCGCTTCGCAGCGCTTCCATCGAAGAAGAGTACTGCACTATCATGAGTGCGGTGGTCAAGAAGGTTCAGTCCGCCAAAAAACGGACTAACCAAAGCTTGCGCCAGCCTCCTAATAGGCTTTGAGGTAGGAAATCAAAATATAAGAAAATATTACCGCATAGATAGTAGCCCCTGATGCTCTGTTCGGCGTTCGCGAAGAAAAGCCGAATGGAGGATCAAATGATGACTCGGGAGTCCAATTAGAGTATGTCTATGTGTATGTGCAGGCTTCACTGTTGGCCGCTGCAGCACGTACTGTGGAGGTCTCTGCGCTGAAGTAGGACCTGAAACGGTCCGAGGACGAGCTCGGCCTTACCAAGAGGCAGCTCGAAGAGAGGAAAGGTAAGAAATACCCCTGTCTATATAGTTAAAAAGAAGTTCGGGTGTAAAGTAATAGGATCATCATGGATATGTTAGTGGCCACGACTGAGGTGGCGACCCTGGGGAAGGCGTTGTTCGAGGCTGATGACAAAGCGGCCAAAGAACGCATTGAACGGGAGAAGCAAGAAGCCCGAGTAGGTGAGGTGCAGCAAGAGCTCGAGGCTCTCGCCAAAAAGCACGAGTCCTTGGAGCTTGACTCTAAGACACGAGAGTCCGAGCTCGCACAGGCGCTTGAAAGCGTCCGGCACGCCAAGGCCGAAGCCCACAAGGCCCTCCAGGATTTTGACGCGGTGAAGAAGATAGAAGCGGGTAAGGCATTCATTATGCAAAGAAAGCACATGACAGAGACTTTCCATTTTCTTACCCAAGTTCGGAGCTCTCCAGGAGCGTTTGCAGATCTTCCCCGCAGTGTACTGGATGTCGCAGAGTTTTACTGGGCCGAGGAGGGGAGCTCAACGAAAAAGTTGTTCTGGTCTGAGTATACTGGGATCGAACACCCCGTGCCTTGTAGCGACCAGCTGAAGTAGTTGGTCGAGCTTCACAAGGCGGATGAACAGGCCATGAGAGGCATTATAGTCTGGATGTGGCCTGGCGAGCGCCTGTCCGGTAGCTACTTCGGTCTGGTGAGGCGGCTTGTGGAAGCCTGCCCACGGCTTGAGGTCATCAAGCGGTCCGTCTGCATCGAGGGTGCACGCAGGGCTTTTGCCCGGGCGAAGGTGCACTGGGCGAAGCTGGACGCCGTGAAGCTGGGGAAGAAGGGGCCGCCGGAGGGCAAGGAGCATCGCTGCCCCGAGAATTATTATGAGAGTGTCATGAAGGGTTCTTGCCTACTGGCAGATGAGTGTGCCAAGGATGTAATTTTTGAATGAACATGCTCATGTGATCCTGTAATATGAAACGAGTTCATTTGCGCCATGCGATGCTTCCTTAATTTAAAATATTACCTTTTGTGCGGCCGTTTATAAAATCTGAGAGTTGGCCATTCGTCGGCTTCTATCCCCATGTAACTAGTACCGGGGTGTTCGGGATAAACCTGAACACTCTTTACCTCAATTTTGGGTCCTCCAAGGGAGGTGTTCAGCGCAACGAACCAGACAATCGGACTATAATGCTTTATCACTCTCACTTAGCCATAGAAGTCTATGATTTTAAATTTTGGTGAAGCCCCTGGTATTCGGAGGGCCGAATTTGGGGTGCTATACACGCCTAAGCCGGACAAGGCCGACTCCTCGCCCAAAGCGGAAAAAGTCTTTAAGGACTTGAGACCTCTCGAACAGCGACCAGTCTCTCGCCTTATCATGACAGTCAGTTTTTGGCTTTCTCTACTTAGGTGCTCGTCCGGAAGAACCGGGACACAATTGCAGTAGTTCTCCCACCGCTACCTTAGCCGATATAGCGGAACATAAGGTACCAAAGCAAGGGAGACGGGCAACCCAACATTTAACCAAAGACATGATTCGGAGGTGATGCATATAATTCTATAAGTTCGGGGTGCCGCACTGTCAAAAGTGTTCGGACTTCTTGCGCTGTATTATGGGGTAAACGAGAACCCCTGGCGAACTGAACGTACACGAACATGTGGGTGCGGATTGTCGTAAGTGGACATATAAGAGAAAGAGAAAAACTTAAATAATGCAATGAGAGATTAATGATATGCATTGTTATGTAAATAATACGTTGAAGCGTACTTGGTACAGGTAGTGCAATAAGCATAAAGTAGGGCAATTCGAAATGTCCTATCCCAGGTCAAGCTATGCATAAATAGTGAAAAGCGGGCATATCAATTATTACTAGAGACCAGCTGGCGGTTCCCGTGTTCATCTTAGCTTCTTGCCGCCTTGGTTGTTGCTTCCGGAATGTGTCCGGCAATCGTACTGCCGGAAAGGGCTTCCAGAGAGTTAGGCCCTGAAAGAGAGAAGGAATGACAAAGGTATACAGCCCCTAGTGCGGTTAAGCCACAATGCGGGGCATGTCCTGATCGTGCCCCCGCCTATGTCCATGGTATTTTTAATGCGTAGTTATGTACGCGCGGCATGGATTTCGTCACTTCACTGGGACTGGGACGGGGACCGAATTGCTAGGAGAGCTCTGATCGTGCCAGGCGTTCCTGTTGCAGCTTGTTCCGGAGTCGCTTGAAGGTTTCCGGGGGCTGTGATGTCGAATGAGTGGTCTCCCTGAACAGGCTGCTTTGTGCTTCTGCTACAAGGGCCGCTGTGTGCTCTTCCATACGGAGCAAGCGTTCTGTGTTTCCATTTACTGTTATGACCCCACGAGGTCCTGACATCTTGAGCTTGAGGTATGCGTAATGCGGTACTGCATTGAATTTTGCAAATGATGTCCGTCCGAGCAGTGCATGATAGCCACTGCGAAACGGGACGATGTCGAAGATTAACTCTTCGCTTCGGAAGTTGTCCAGTGATACGAAGACCACTTCCAGTGTGATTGAGCCTGTGCAATGGGCCTCTACACCTGGGATGACGCCTTTAAAGGCAGTTTTGCTGGGTTTGATCCTCGAGGGATCGATACCCATTTTGCACACTGTATCCTGATAAAGGAGGTTCAGGCTGCTGCCGCCGTCCATAAGGACTCAAGTGAGGTGAAATCCATCAATTATGGGGTCTAAGACCAGTGTGGTGGATCCGCCATGACGGATGCTAGTGGGGTGGTCCCTGTGATCGAAGGTGATCGGGCAAGCAGACCATGGGTTGAACTTTGGGGCGACGGGCTCCATCGCATAGACGTCCCTTAGTGCATGCTTCCGCTCCCTCCTGGGAATGTGGGTTGCGTATATCATGTTCACCATCTTCACTTGTTGGGGAAACCCCTTCTGTCCTCCTGTGTGCGGCGGCCAGGGCTCCTCCTCGTCATTGCTATGCAGCTCCTTGTCCTTGTTTTCGGCATTTAACTTGTCGGCCTGCTTGAACACCCAGCATCCTCTGTTGGTGTGATTGGCTAGCTTGTCGGGGGTGCCATGAATTTGACACGAGCGGTCCAGTATGCGATCGAGACTGGACGAAGCCGGAGTATTTCTTTTAAATGGCTTTTTCCGCTGACCGGATCTAGAGCCTCTGAAGCCGGCATTGACTGCCGTATCTTCGCTGTTATCGCCGTTATTGCGGCGCTTTGGTATGTTATGACGCTGCCTACCGTTAACATCTTTGGTATCCGAGGTGTCCGGATTCCTCGATGTGTTGTTGCTGTGAGCCAGCCAGCTGTCCTTGCCCATGCAAAAGTGGGTCATGAGTGTTGTGAGGGCTGCCACAGATTTCAGCTTTTCCTGGCCGAGGTGGCGGGCGAGCCACTCGTCGCGGATGTTATGCTTGAATGCCGCTAGGGCCTCTGCATCCGGACAGTCTACAATCTGATTTTTCTTAGTCAGGAACTGTGTCCTATATTGTCTGGCCGATTCCCCTGGCTGCTAGGTTATGTGACTCAAGTCATCAGCATCCGGTGGCCGCACATAAGTGCCCTAGAAGTTGTCAAGAAATGTGTTTCCAGATCCTCCCAACTGCCGATGGAATCTGCTGGAAAGCTGTTTAGCCAATGCCGAGCTGGTCCTTTGAGTTTTAGTGGGAGGTACTTGATGGCATGTAGGTGATCACCGCGAGCCATGTGGATGTGAAGGAGGAAATCCTCAATCCATACAGCGGTATCTATTGTGCCATCGTATGATTTGATATTTACGGGTTTGAAACCATTCGAGAATTCATGATTCATAACTTCATCAGTGAAGCATAGGGGGTGTGCGGCACCTCTGTGTCGGGCTATATCCCGGCACAGTTCGTATGAGTCTTGTCTGCTGTATTTGGCCTGGCCGGATTTACTCTTGGTGTGTCTGACGCGACGATCATTGTCCCGTGTGGGCGCACGTGCCCATGTCCCATATATTGACCTTGCGATTTTTTCCTTACTGTCCAATATGTCTCGTAGGTCCTCTGTGTTGCCCCGGGCCTTAGTATATTTGACTGAGTGGCGACGGGGTGCGGGCTGAACTTTAGGCTGAAACGCCTCCTTGGCTCGGCCGCGTAGTGGTCGGTCAGCCGCATCGTGCACTGGTGAATGAGGCTTATGCTTCCTCCTCGAGGTGAGGTAGCAAGGACTTCGGTCCACCTATCTTCTAGCAAGTCTTGATCAGCTTGAAGCTATTGCTGCTTTTTCTTCAGGCTATTTTCCATGGCCATAAGCCGGCGCTTGAAGCGCTCTTGCCCGACGGGGTCCTCAGGCACGATAAACTCGTTGTCATCGAGGCTCGCCTCGTCTTCGGAGAGAGGCATGTAATTGTCCTCCTCCAGTTCTCCATCTGCTGCCTGCTCTGGAGGGCTAGCTTGTTCATCCTTCAGCTCTACATCATGCTGGAGGGGATTGTTGTTGTCTTCGGCACTATCCGGAGTGTTATTATCTCCTGTGCCAGTATCACTGCTCTTGCTGTGGCAGGACTTAGAGCGGCGCCGCTGACGTCAGCGCTTGGGTTGCTTCTTGGAGGGGTCATCCTCCGCTGTCTCATTGCCATTGCCTTCTTTGGGGGTGTCCACCATCTATATATCATATGATGATGTGGCGGTCCAGCGCCCTGAGGGTGGTGGTTCCTATTCGTCTCCGGCTTCGTCGTCCATACTGTCGAAGTCTTCGGAGCCGAAGTCGAGCATGTCGGTTAAGTCATCGACAATGACTACTAAGTGGGTGGTGGGTGGGCAGCGAATTTCTTCGTCGTCCGCATCCCATTCTAGCCGGACATAGTTCGGCCAAGGTTCTCTTGACAGGGAGAGAGACCTTAATGAATTTAGCACATCTCCGAAAGGTGAGTGCTGAAAGATATCCGCGGAGGTGAACCCCATGATCGGCGCCCAGTCGGACTCGACGGGCACGGATGTGAGCGGCTCGGAGTCCGTGCCCAGAGATGAATCCAGTGGTTCGGCGACACGGTTCTCGTAAGGGGTGAAGTTAGTATCCGGCTCTATCGCCACTGAGAGTGCGGCCTCCATGGCGGGGTCCATCCTTCCACTCTCGGATGGCGCGACTTGCTCCGGATTGATGGCCAGAGTAGTTGCGGATGCGATCTCCCGAACATTGTCCGACGGCAGAGTTACGTCATGCTCGTCGTGACTGTGCGGCGCGTCTGACATGGGCTCGAATCTGTCGAAGATCAAGTCTCCGAGGATGTCAGTTGTGTAGTTCAAGTTTCCAAATCTGGCCTGATGGCCAGGGGCGTAGCTCTCGATCTGCTCCAGATGGCCAAGCGAATTGGCCCGCAGTGCGAAGCCGCCGAATACGAAGATCTGTCCCGGAAGGAAAACCTCACCCTGGACCGCATTGTTACCGATGATCGAAGGAGCCATCGAGCCTTATGGTGATGGCACAGTGGAACTCTCAATGAAAGTACCAATGTCAGTGTCAAAACCGGCGGATCTCGGGTAGGGGGTCCCGAACTGTGCGTCTAAGGTGGATGGTAACAGGAGGCAGGGGACACGATGTTTACCCAGGTTCGGGCCCTCTTGATGGAGGTAATACCCTACGTCCTGCTTGATTGTTCTTGATAATATGAGTGTTACACGAGTTGATCTACCACGAGATCAGAGAGGCTAAACCCTAGAAGTTAGCCTATAGTAACATTGTATGTTGTCCTACGGACTAAAACCCTCTGGTTTATATAGACACCGGAGGGGGCTAGGGTTACACAAGGTCGGTTACAAAGGAGGAGATATACATATCCGTATTGCCTAGCTTGCCTTCTACGCCAAGTAGAGTCCCATCCGGACACGGGACAAAGTCTTCAATCTTGTATCTTCATAGTCCAACAGTCCGGCCAAAGGAGATAGTCCGGCTGTCTGGAGACCCCCTAATCCAGGACTCTCTCAAGTCCCATCCGGACACGGGACAAAGTCTTCAATCTTGTATCTTCATAGTCCAACAGTCCGGCCAAAGGATATTGTCCAGCTGTCCGGAGATCCCCTAATCCAGGACTCCCTCACCCTCCACGAGCATCAATACTCATCGGACCACATACATCAGTATGTATTATTTCCAACAAGCCTGTTGCTCACTCCATTGTTCCAGAGAATGGAGTCTTAGTCATCTTGCCCATGAGGCATGGTTCGCAAGCATCAAGTGATTCATAATCAAGAGATTCCAAAAGCCCATCAGCGTGGAGTTTCTTCATGCGCTTTACACCAATATGACCTAAACGACAATGCCGCAAATAAGTTGCACTATTATTATTAAACTTATATCTTTTGGCTTCAATACTATGAACATGTCTATCACTACTGTCAAGATTTAGTAAAAATAGACCACTCATAAAGGGTGCATGACCATAAAAGATATTACTCATATAAATAGAACAACGATTATTCTCTGATTTAAATGAATAACCGCCTCGCATCAAACAAGATCCAGATATAATGTTCATGCTCAACGCTGGCACCAAATAACAATTATTTAGGTCTAAAACTAATCTCGAAGGTAGATGTACAGGTAGCGTGCCGACGACGATCACATCAACTTTGGAACCATTTCCCACGCGCATTATCACCTCATCCTTAGCCAATATACGCTTAATCCGTAGCCCCTGTTTCGAGGTGCAAATATTAGCAACAGAACCAGTATCAAATACTCAGGCGCTACTGCGAGCATTAGTAAGGTACACATCAATAACATATATATCAAATATACCTTTCACTTTGCCATCCTTCTTCTCCGCCAAATACTTGGGGCAGTTCCGCTTCCAGTGACCAGTCCCTTTCCAGTAGAACCACTCAGTCTCAGGCTTAGGTCCAGACTGGGTTTCTTCACTTGAGCAGCAACTT
Source organism: Triticum dicoccoides (assembly GCF_002162155.2). Taxonomy (NCBI): domain Eukaryota; kingdom Viridiplantae; phylum Streptophyta; class Magnoliopsida; order Poales; family Poaceae; genus Triticum; species Triticum dicoccoides. The sequence continues at coordinate 73,138,056 of NC_041388.1, forward strand.
GCTTTCCATTCTTCTGGAAGTTCCCCTTCTTACCTTTACCCTTTTTCTTGAAACTGGTGCTCTTGTTGACCATCAACACTTGATGCTCCTTCTTGATTTCTACCTCCGCAGCCTTTAGCATTGCGAAGAGCTCGGGAATTGTCTTATCCATCCATTGCATACTATAGTTCATCACGAAGCTCTTGTAGCTTGGTGGCAGTGATTGAAGAACTCTGTCAATGACACTATCATCAGGAAGATTAACTCCAAGCTGAGTCAAGTGGTTGTGGTACCCAGACATTCTGAGTATTTGTTCACTGACAGAACTATTCTCCTCCATTCTGCAGCTGTAGAACTTATTGAAGACTTCATATCTCTCAATCCGAGCATTTGCTTGAAATATTAACTTCAACTCCTGGAACATCTCATATGCTCCATGCCGTTCAAAACATCGTTGAAGTCCCGGTTCTAAGCCGTCAAGCATGGCACACTGAACTATCGAGTAGTCATTAGCTTTGCTCTGCCAGGCGTTTATAACATCTGGTGTTGCTCCTGCAGCGGGTTTGTTACCTAGCGGTGCTTCTAGGACGTAATTCTTCTGTGCAGCAATGAGGATAATCCTCAAGTTACGGACCCAGTCCGTGTAATTGCTACCATCATCTTTCAACTTAGCTTTCTCTAGCAACGCATTAAAATTCAACAGAACAACACCACGTGCCATCTATCTACAACAACATAGACATGCAAAATACTATCAGGTACTAAGTTCATGATAAATTAAAGTTCAATTAATCATATTACTTAAGAACTCCCACTTAGATAGACATCCCTCTAATCATCTAAGTGATCACGTGATCCATATCAACTAAACCATGTCCGATCATCACGTGAGAAGGAGCAGTTTTCAATGGTGAACATCACTAAGGGCGTGCTCGGTAGTCCTCTGGCTCCGTAACTCCTCAGCTCCCTGTCGGAAGCCCAGCCGAACGATCCAAATCCTGGTTATACATGTGGGAAGCTAGCTATTTGCACAGTGTAAAATTAGAGGAGCGGTGGAGTTGGAACATTCGAGCTCCCAGAAATCGAAGGAGCGGGAGTTGACATAAATTACTCCCGATTGCCACCACCAAGTGAAGTTGCGTACCGGTTCGCACTGATTTTTCTCTCCCATGGCGTGCTTGTTCCCCTCCTCTCCCTCCCCTGCCACTCGTTCCCCTTATCTTCCTCAACCGCCGCCGACGCACTCGCGCATGTCCTCCTTCTCGGCTGATCTGACCTAGCTCTGCCGCCAGGAGTTCGAGCCTCTCCGGCTGATTCCACACCTAGGTCCTTCTCTTTGTCCCGTATCGATGGCTCCATCCCGGCGGCTAAGTTCCTCGCGGCCCAGTTGAGTTCCGCCCGCGAGAGTCGGCGTGGGGGAGAGTGGTCTCGCCGCCCACGTTGTGGCGTTGTCTGCACACGCGCTGGGTTGGGCTGTGCTGGCTCACGCACTACTCGTAGCTAGGCATCAGTGCTGCACTCCGATCTCTTCCATTACTGAATGATAGAGTGTGCTATTTGATAGAATGGATTTGGAGCAAAGTGGGCAACAAATTACGTGTTGAAGTTCAGGCAAATCGTGGCCTTTATCTCCCTATTTGATAGCAAATTGACAGCTTCAGGAAACACCCTGTTCTGTCAGTGCTGTAGGTTGAAGAAGCATCAAGGTGGGCCAAGAGGTGAGAACATGGGAGGGCTGGGTTGCAGCCAAGCCAAATGGGCTGCCAGCCCAAGCCAACGCTAACCAGCGAGAAGCTATGGAGCCGAACGATCTATGAACTCCAGGATTTTTCAGCAGAAGCTGGCTATGGTTTTGGGCTATGGAGTTGAGGATTCTGAGGCTATGGAGAGCTACCGAACACGCCCTAAGTTGATCATATCTACTATATGATTCACGCTCGAACTTTCGGTCTCAGTGTTCCGAGGCCATATCTGCATTTGCTAGGCTCGTCAAGTTTAACCTGAGTATTCCGCGTGTGCAAAACTGGCTTGCACCCGTTGTATGTGAACGTAGATCTTATTACACCCGATCATCACGTGGTGTCTCGGCACAACGAACTGTAGCAATGGTGCATACTCAGGGAGAACACTTATACCTTGAAATTTAATGAGAGATCATCTTATAATGCTACTGCCGAACTAAGCAAAATAAGATGCATAAAGGATAAACATCACATGAAATCAAATATAAGTGATATGATATGGCCATCATCATCTTGTGCCTTTGATCTCCATCTCCAAAGCACCGTCATGATCACCATCATCACCGGCTTGACACCTTTGTAAGAGCATGTTTATCCCTTAGTAGTTTTGGTGATTGATGACAATGCTTTTGCGAACTAATCGTGTGCAATGAGCATTTCAGATATACCGTGTCTAAGCACAATACGATTTGGTACCCCTCGGAGCTTATCGAAGATGGCGTTTCTCTACGTTTCTTTTTGGTGGAATTGAGTCGTAGGAAAGCCGTACTATTAAGAGGGGGTCCGTTTTGGAAAGGTTTGGGTGTAATCAACACGTACACTTCTGGTCCTTTTTGCACCACCTTTCCTTTGGCTCTTTGGAGCATCCTCCGTCTCTCTGCGTCTTTGCAAAATGAAGGACTCCTAGTGTTGTTGTTCTAGGGCACGCAGTAGTACTGCTCTTCGGAGCGGTAGTACCGTGGGGCCTTGCGGTAGTACCGGCCATAGGCGTGGTAGTACCGCAGGTACTCACGATAGTACCGCTCCTTGGGAGCGGTAGTACCGTGGCCCCTGGCCAGCCTCAGCCCTGCGAGCGGTTGTAGGGGAGGTTGTAATTTTTTACATCCACGTCCTACGCGGTAGTACCGCCCCATCGGTGCGGTAGTACCGTGAGCCCTGGCCTGACGCAGCAACATGAGCTGAAGTAGGGGCGGATGTAATTTTTTACATCCGCGCCCTATGCGGTAGTACCGCTCCAGGCATGCGGCACTATTGTGTTGGATTTTTGCATAGATCCCAACTCAGGGAAGTTGCCACGGTTGTATTTTTATATGTTCGTGCCTTCCCAAATCTGGACCTCCCTGCCTTGCGGCAGTACCGGAAGGGGGAGCGGTAGTACCGCGCTAGCGGTTCTACCGCCCTCTGCTTCATCGCATCAGGGCTGCTTTGGATTCTACTACATGGGCGGTAGTACTGCATTGACTTGCGGTAGTACTGTGTGCCCTAGAGGTAGTACCACGCCTCCGGTGCGGTAGTACCGTGCTTCGCAGGCTGAGTTGGTGGATAACGGTTGTATTTGTTCTTCCACTATATAAGGGGAGTCATCTTCTCCGAGTTGACTACCTATTCTACCTCCAAGCTCCATTGTTGCTCTAAGCTCCATTTTCGCCCGATCTCTCTCCCCAACCGATCAAACTTGTTGATCTCCTAGGGATTGGTTGAGAAGGCCTAGATCTACACATCCACCAAGAGATATTTGATTCCCCCCACTAATCCCTCGCGGATCTTGTTACTCTTGGCTGTTTGAGCACCCTAGACGGTTGAGGCCACCGCGGAAACATAATCCATTGTGGTGAAGCTTCGTGGTGTTATTGGGAGCCTCCAATTAAGTTGTGGGGATTGCCCCAACCTTGTTTGTAAAGGTTCGGTCGCCGCCTTCAAGGGCACCAATAGTGGAATCACAGCATCTCGCTTTGTGTCAGGGCGTGAGGATAATACGGTGGCCCTAGTGGCTTCTTGGGGAGCATTGCGCCTCCACACTGCTCCAACGGAGACGTACTTCCTCTCAAAGGGAAGGAACTTCGGTAACACATCCTCGTCTTCATCGACTCCACTCTTGGTTATCTCATCCCTTTACTCGTGCGAGCTTATCTTGTGTTACTTCCTTTGCTCGCTTGTTTACTTATTGTTGTTGCATCATATAGGTTGCTCACCTAGTTGCATATCTAGACAACCTACTTGGTTGCAAAGTTTAAATTGGTAAAGAAAAGCTAAAATTTGTTAGTTGCCTATTCACCCCTCCCCTCTAGTCAACTATATCGATCCTTTCAATTGGTATCAGAGCGTCATCTCTTTTTAAGGACTTTGCCATCCGAAGAGTATGGTTGACACCGTAGATGGTGAGGAGGAGCACCCCCGGTGTGATTCCGTCCTCGTCTACAGCTGATGGGGGAACCTCGGTCTCACGTGGGGAACTCAATGTGGCCTTGGACACATTTAAAACCTCCATGACGGCCGAGGTCAAAGGCGTGCCTAAAGATTTTCTTGATGGTCTTAAATTATCCATCGCACCATTGGAAGTGGTTGATCCCACTAACAAGGTGACGGTTGCTAACTCCGACAAGGGGGAATCTTCTAGTGACAAAGTTCCTTTGTCTAGTGGTAAAAGTGGAAATGGCATCTTTTCCCATGTGGAACCTCCACTTACCTATGGAGGACCAATTCCCTCCACACATTTAAATCATGTCGGTTCACCTTCTAAGATTGTGAAAAATGAGGATTTTGATGCTTGGGTATATCGCTTTAAACGCCATTTAAATCATGTGAATACTAACCTTTGGAGAATCATTGAGCAAGGTTTCTATCCGCATGACCCAAGCAACTTCACCCCAAGAGAAGCCACAAATCATCAATTCAACGAGAGTGCTCTCTTCATCATCCAAGATGCTATCCCTCCCGAAGATATTGCGCATCTTCGACCATTCACCATGGCAAAGGAAGCATGGTACCATGTTGTTTCCCTTTACAAGGGAAGCGCAAGCATTCAATTCTCCAACCATGAAGTGGTGCAAGATGAAGCCGATGAATTTGCTATGAATGAAGGTGAAGAACCTCGTGAGCTCTACCGGAGACTAACCACACTCGCGGTTTCACTCCGAGATCATGGGAGCAAGGATACAAATGACAATTGGATCAAGCGGAAATTTCTCAAAGCCATGATGCCTTACCATAAGGCCATGTCCTCCATCATCCGTCAAAGGTCGGACTTCCATACCTTGTCCTCAAGCAAAGTGTTGGATGAGTTTGTGGCAATGAGTATCTTGGACAAGACCGTCGACAATGCGGTATTGTCTTCTCAAAGAGCCAAGAAGCCCAATCTTTCTTTGAAGGCCAAGGCTAGTGTGGAAGAAGAGGAGGAAGAGGAAGAAGAGAAGAGCAACCCCGAGGATACAAAATATGATTATCATGAGCACATGGCTCTCGCTTCAAGAGAATTTCCGAGCGAGAAGAACTCAAGGCCCAACTTCAACAAGAGCAACTCAAGTGGCGTCAAGGGCAAGCAATGTGTAAGGACTTGCTACAATTGCGGCAATGTGAGCCACTTTGTTGCGGAGTGCCCCTATGAGAAGAGGGAAGACAATGGTGGCAAACTCATCCGGAAGGACAAGGCAAAGTCTTTCCCCAACAAGAACCACTTCACCAAGAAAGCTCCTCCCAAGGGATTGGTGGCACAAGAAGAGTACAATGAGGATGATGATGATGAAGATGGCGAGATGGTTGCCATGGCCTCTATGGCCATTGCGACAACACCCCGGGCGTCCCTCTTCGACTCACCCAATGAGAACATCACCGCCAAGTGCCTCATGGCTAAAGCCACCAACAAGGTAACCCCCAACATCAAAACTACCATCATTACTCATCCTTCTTTGACAGATTGAATTGATGAAAGTGGGGTCCAACATGGAGGAAAATGATTTTTAGTCTTTTATGAGTAAGCTTAAGGGTAAATCCAAGAAGCACTTCGTTGCTCTCTTGGAACAACTTGGTGAAGCCAATTACATGATCGAGGCTCACGAAGACACCATCCCTAAGATGGAGGGGCATAGTCGTGACTATGCCGATGAGATATCGGATCTCTCTAATGCTCTTGAGGAAGAGCGTGGTCATCGCTTGGCTCTTGAGGAGTCACAAAACGATGACCATGCTAAATTAAAGAATGATCTTGATCATGCTCTTGTTGTGTTTCGTGTGCTAAATTCCAAGAAGGCCAAACTTGGTGTTGATCTTGCTAGACTCAAGGAGGAGTTTGATATCCTTTACAAGGCTCAGAAGGCCTTGAAGAGTACTCGCGCTAATCTTAAAGAGTCTCATGATCAACTGGCTAACCAAGGAGAAAGCCACTTTTCCTCATATGGTTTTAATTGATAATGCAAATGCTACTAACTCTTGTTGTGAGCATGTGCATCTTGTTGAGGAGAATGCAAAGTTGAAGGAGAAACTTGAGAAAGGCCTTGTGTCGTGCATACAAGGTGAGAAGAACCTCAACGATCTTTTGAGCAATCAAAAGGAAGTTGTGGCCACGGAAGGGATTGGGTTTGCACTCAAGTGCAAGAACAAGAAGAAGAATGACAAGGCCAAATGACCTCCTCCTCTCATGCAAACTTTTATCAAAGAGGGAGAGGGTGCCTCTAAGAAGAATAAGAACAATGTGAAGGGTGGTGGTGTCAAGAAGGGCAATGCCACCCCTTCCAACAACGCGGGCGACTTAAACCCTTCCTATGTGTTATGCCGTGCTAGTGATGGGCATGTTTATGCTAAATTTGTTGGTTCTTCTTATGAGTACATTGAATGGTCTATTTGGGTTTCCTAAGACCCTTGTCACTAACATCAAAGGACCCATTACAAAATGGGTACCTAAAACCAAGCATTGATCTCTTGTAGGTGTTTGCTTCCGGTAGGGGATCATGATTGCTCGATAGTGGAGCCACTAATCATATGACCGGAAGCAAGGACTTGGTGGTGGACGTACACAAGATTCCATCTATGCCCACCAATGTCGAGTGGGATGATTCCTCGTCCTCTAAGGTATTGGGACTTGGCAAGGTTGTCATTTCTCATGATCTCACGATCGAGAAGGTCATGCTTGTTGAGTCCCTTGCATACAATTTACTTTCCGTTCGTCAACTTGCACTCATGGGCTTTGCCACTTTCTTTGATATTGATACCGTGGCCCTCTTGTGGATCAAGACTCTTAAAGTTGCGTTTGTTGGGCATTTCGAGAACGGTCTCCATGTGATTAAATTTTCGTAGCGACCCACTAAGACCGCGACATGCCTAATGGCTAAAGTTGACGTGGGATGCCTTTGGCATCGCCGTTTAGCCCATGTCAATATGAGATCTTTGGAAAGTCTTCTCAAGGGGGACCATGTCCATGGACTAACAGATTTTAGTTTTGCTAAAGATTGTGCTTGCAGTGCTTGTATCGAAGGAAAGCTACATGAAAAGGCTCACCCTCCCACGACTATCATTTACTCGAAGAGGCCTTTGGAGCTCCTTCACTTGGATCTCTTTGGGCCTCCATCCTTTGATAGTCTTGGGGGTAGAAAGTATTGCTTGGTGATTGTGGATGACTATTGAAGATACACTTTGTTGTACTTCTTGAAGAGGAAGAGTGAGACCCACCAAACCGTCATTGACTTTGCAAATGAAGCTCAACGTCAACACAATGGAAAGATCTTGACAATAAGAAGTGAAAACGGCACTGAGTTCAAGAACTACACCTTGGATGTGTTTATTAGTGATGAGGGGATCACACATCAATATTCTGCACCTTACACCCCTCAACAAAATGGCGTAGCAGAGAGGAAGAACCGGACATTGATGGATGCAGCAAGAACCATGATGGCGGAGTTCAAGTCTCCATACAACTTTTGGGCCGAAGCCTTCAACACCGCAAGTCATGCATCCAATCGGCTCTACCTCTACAAAGGCTTGAACAAGACTCCATATGAGATAATCACCGGTAACAAGCCCAACCTCAAGTACTTCCGGGTGTTCGGGTGTAAGTGTTTCATTCTCAAGAAAGGTGTTCGTTTGTCTAAATTTGAGGCTAGAGCTCATGAGGGCATATTTGTTGGTTATGCTACAAACTCTCATGCTTACTGTGTCCTCAGTAAGTCCACGGGACTTATTGAGGAGACGTGTAACATGGAGTTTGATGAGAATAATGGCTCCCAAGTGGAGCAAAGTGGTACTTGTGATGTAGGTGATGAATTCCTCCCCAAGCCATAAGTAGAATGGGAGTTGGTTTTATCCTACCCATTGAGGAACCCCTTGTGGCTGAAGGAGAAGGACAATGTTCTAATCAAGTGGAACCATCACTAACCCAAGACCCACATGCTTCCGAAGAACAAAGTGAAGGCCCTCAACCTCATGAACAAGACCAAGGGCAAGATCAACCTCAAGATGGCGTTGAACCACCAAGTGATGCCCAAGGTCAAGTTCTCCCCTCCGAGCAAGTTCAAGATCAAGAACAAGCTCAAGATGATCAAGTAACCGCTCCTCATCTCTCTCCTAAGGAGGAATTGGAGCGTTGTGCCGCCAAGATTGCATCCAAGCTATCTACCAAGGGTCATCTCATGAAAAATGTGCTTGGAAGCATACGAAAGGGGGTAAGAACTCGTAGAAAATTGGCAAACTATTGTGAACATCACACGTTTGTCTTTTGTGTTGAACCCCAAAAGGTCTATGAGGCGCTAAAAGATCCAGATTTGCTTAATGCCATGCATGAAGAACTCAACAACTTTGAGCACAACAAGGTGTGGAGATTGGTGCCAAGGCCAACGGGGAACCATAATGTCATTGGAACCAAGTGTATATTTAAGAACAAGCAAGATGCTCATGGAATTATTGTCCGCAACAAGGCTCGCTTGGTAGCTCAAGGCTACTCCCAAGTCGAGGGTATTGACTACGGCGAAACCTTTTCTCCCGTTGCTCGTCTTGAATCTATTCGTTTGTTGATTTCTTATGCTTCTCATCATAACTTCAAGTTGCAACAAATGGATGTGAAGAGTGCTTTTCTTAATGGTCCTATTAATGAGTTGGTGTATGTCAAACAACCCCCCGGGTTTGAGGATCCCTATTTCCCCGATCATGTGTACCAACTCGATAAGGCGCTCTATGGCCTTAAACAAACCCCACGTGCATGGTATGACCACCTTACCGAGTTGTTGCAAGATCGTGGGTTTGAAATTGGCAAAATCGACCCCACTCTTTTTACCAAGAAGGTCAAAGGGGAGTTGTTTGTGTACCAACTATATGTTGATGACATTATCTTTGGTTCTCCTAACAAAGCTTTCAATGAGGAATTTGCCGCTCTCATGACCTCGAAGTTCAAGATGAACATGATGGGAGAGTTGAAGTTCTTTCTCGGGTTCGAAATCAAGCAACGAAGAGCAGGAACCTTCATCAACCAAGCCAAATACACTCAAGACATTCTCAAGAGATTCAAGCTAAGTGAAGTCAAGCTGGCTTCCACTCCAATGCCCGTCAAATGCCAACTTGACATAGATCCCAATCGTAAAGCGGTGGATCAAAAGGCACATCGCTCCATGATTGGCTCCTTGCTTTACCTTTGTGCATCTAGACTGGATATCATGTTGAGTGTGGGAATTTGTGAACGGTTTAAAGCCGCACCTAAGGAAAGTCACTTTGTGGCGGTCAAGCGGATCTTTCGATATTTGGCTCATACCCCAAAATTTGTCTTATGGTACCCAAGAGGAGAAAACTTCAACCTTGTAGGCTATTCGGACTCTGATTGGGCGAGAGACAAAGTGGATAGGAAGTCAACTTCCGGAGTGTGCCAATTCCTTGCTTGCTCTTTGGTGAGTTGGTCTTCCAAGAAGCAAAGTTGTGTGTCTCTCTCGTCCACCGAAGCAGAGTATGTGGCCGCCGGTAGTTGTTGCGCACAACTTCTATGGATGAGGCAAACTTTAAGGGATTACAGTGTCATTTGTGACAAAGTGCCTCTTTGGTGTGACAATGAAAGTGCCATCAAAGAGCTCTCTCAACCCGATGCAACACTTCAAGACGAAGCATATTGAGATTCGGTATCACTTCATCCAGGATCATATTAGGCGAGGGGAGATCGAGCTCAACTATGTCAACACTCATGATAACCTTGCAGATATCTTCACGAAGCCTTTGCATGAAGCAAGATTTCGCGTGTTAAGGCATGAGCTAAATATCATTGATTTGAGCAATGTTGCTTGAACCCTTGCACACCCCACCATACTCAGCTTGTTATCTTGTTTAGGTGTAGGCATGGACATAGGGGGAGTGTCGTTCTCTCGATGAACTCTCCCTCCCCCCATTATGCATAAATTTATCAACTCTTTCACATTAGCCATTTTTGATGGTACTTGTGCTTCAAAGACGAGTTTTGGTCATGGGCCCAAGGATAATTCTTTGCGGTGCCATACCAATTGACTCAAACATAGGTGGCTCCGGCCACCGCCCTCTCCTTGGAGAGGTTGTGTCTCGCGGTTGGTGTTTGTTGTCTTTTGTCCTCCCTTCTTTGTGTCGAGCTTGTGTTTGAGTTTCCTCGTGTGTTAGCTCTTTGGTGTGTCCGTTCGCTTGATGGTTGCATTGCAAAGGCCCCTTTCTTCTCTGTTTTTGAAACTTGCATTTTCTATGGCCCACGGTACTACTGCGGCTTGCCATGCTACTACCGCAGGAGCTGTGCACGGCACTACTGCACCCAGCACGGCAGTAATTTTTTACTGTTGCTGGAGGAGCGGTACTACCGCCCATAGTGCGGTACTTCAGCCCAGGCAGTACTACCGCGATGACACGCGGTACTACCGTGCAATCGCGAGCGCATGGGTGCTAAGAGCAGGCAGGGGGAGTTCCAACTCCCCCATACCCATTCAACTCTTTTTCCCCACGTTGTCTCTCTCTCTCTCCTGCCCAAGAACGGCACTGGAGAACCTCGCCGGATCTCTGTCTCCGGTCGCTCTCCTCGCATTCCGTCTGGTGGGATCGGTCCCCACCACTTCCTCTTGCCATGGAACAAGGTTTCTCCCCAAATCTCTCTGTTTGGTTCGTTCTTTTGTTTCTAGGTTTTAGGGGAGATGCATGTTGTTCTTGAGATTTTAGGCCAAATCTTTGCAAGAGTAGGATGTAGGAGAGTAGTAATGCATAGAATTGGTACTTGGTATGTTGCCCCTTGGTAGATTTGATCAACCGTAGTACTGCTCTATTCTCACGGTTGTGCTTAGATCCGTTTGTGGTTCGGATCTGGCCCCGTGCGGTACTACCGCATCACCCTTGAGGTACTACCGCTTGTATGGTACTACCGCTCCTCGGGAGTGGTGCTACCGCGCGAGGCGCGGCACTAAAATTTTACTTCCGCTCCAAGGCGTGGTACTACCGTGCCATCCTGGCGTGGTACTACCATGACTAGGGGCGGTACTAAAATTTTAGTTCCGCACATACATGCGGTACTACCATTGGTGTCAAATCTCTCAAGTGGCGATTACACATTGCTAGTTCTACTTGTTTCACTTGTTTTGTTGTGGTCGTTGCATTGATCCTTCTCGCTTCTCTTGCTTTTTGTGTTTTTGTATCTTAGGTGGTGGCTCCGGTGCCCCTGCACGCCATTCCAATCCCAGCTGTGACACGGGATCCAAGCGTTTGTGCAACCAAGATGAAGCTCCAGAGGGCTCCAATGCCCCCCAACACAGGACCAAGACCGCCGCCACCAAGAACAAGGAGCCCGCCATGGGCATGGATGAGATACCACTTGCTGAGTTTATCTCTCGTAGGAAGATCAACCCCTATGTGAATCCCCGTGCAAACTTCAGAGGGAATGACTTGTTCTGGACCAAGCAGCAGAATCTTATCTATCTGGATGTGATCAAGGCCAAGCAAAACATCTATGTGGACGTGCACTGGATTGACATGAATCATATGAGACAGGATAAGCACTGTGCCTATTTTGGTGAGGCTTTGGATCTGGTGGAGCATTTTGGCATTGAGGATGTGATCTCTTTCCACCTGGACTATGACCCTAAGATTGTGGCCTAGTTCTTTGCTTCGGTCCACTTCCATCCTGTTGAGGAACGAGCCATGACCTGGATGACCAATGGACAGCAACTGACTACTACATGGAAGGACTTCATGGATTTGCTTCAGGTTACTGATGAGGGGCTCAACACTCCCATTGGTGTACGCCCTCATGCCAATTCCGAGTCAGCCAACAAGAACAAGCTTCAGGCCTACTATGTTGAGAAGTTGCTTCCCAGTGGCAAGAAGGCGTGGGTGCTGAACTCATTCCTTGACATCATGTATCCACTACAAAAAAGACACATCCGTGACATTTTGGGCCGAACGAAAATTTATTCTGTCATACTTATGACACTTCTATGATGATAATTGTGACAAAACCCGGTATCATCATAGATGTGGTGGGCTCCTACTTCTATGACAAAAAATCATGATAGAAAATGGGCTTTTCGTCCTGGGCGGGCTGGAGACGCAGCTGCATGACATTCTTTGGGACGTCCATGACAGAAAAAACCGTGGTAGAAGCGAGGGCAAGGAAAATGTCGGGGTGTTCCCGGTTACGGTGGGTGGTCGGGGCCGAGCGATGCACGCGCGTGGGTGTGAGGCGTTGGGCTCTAACTGAACCCGAGCGAGGCGTGCGCCTACTGAATCTGAGCGATTGCACTGCAGGCTACGCGTTACTGAACCCGAACGATCGATCGATGGTTGTTAACTGAACCCGATCGAGCGATTCCTTAGCTACTGCTGCTAACTGAAGCCGATCGATGCTGCCTCTGGATGAACAGTGAGCGTTGCTGGGGGGTTTGGATGAATAGTTCCTGGTGGGGGTGGATGAACAAGACCCCGTGGTGTTACCTCTGGATGAACAGGACCCCGATCGATCGAGCCGGTTGGGGCTAGATGAACAGGACCCCGTGGAGGGCTGGATGAACAGGACCACCCCATGGAGGGCTGGATGAACAGTAGACGGTGGAGGGCTGGATGAACAGTAGCCTGTGGAGGGGTGGTTCAACAGGAGCCCGTGGAGAGGGCTGGTTGAACAGTAGCCGATGGAGTAGCGCACGTTGGAGGCTGGATGAACAGTCGTAGGTGGAGGCTGGAGGAGGTCGATGGTGGATGAACAGTAGCCCGTGGAGTCTCGTTTTGCGGTACGCCACACCCCTCCCAATGAACAGGAACCCCATTTCGACTGTAGCGCTCCAACACAAGTCCGTTTCCTCCATTTTGCGGTACACCACACCTGTCTCGATGAACAGGACCCCGGTTTCGACAATAGGAGGTCTGTTTCCTCCATTTTGTGGTACGCCAGACCCCTCCCAATGAACAGGATCCCATTTCGACCGTGGCCGGTCAAACAGAAGGTCGTTTCCTCCGTTCTGCGGTACGCCAGGCCTCGTTTCGATCGATTGTTTTGTCCAAGCCGGTTGGCTCCCACGCGTTCCGTTGCCTCCCGATGAACACGACGCATTCTGTTGCCTCCCCATGAACACGACGACGATGCTATTGTTTTTTTTGCGGGCGACGACAATGTAGTTTCTCCATTCCAACCCAGCCATGTACACGAGCCCTAGCCGTACGTATGAGCGAGTAGGCATTCGAGACCCCGCCCGTATGTACATACGTGGCCGTATTTTCTTTCTTGCACACTGGCCGCTATATGTACGTGTACATGCTACATGCGCGCCTCTACTACGACACGTGTGCGCTCTACATCGACCAGTATGTACGTACACGTTCGCGACCAGAATGACAACGCTACGTACGCTTCGATCAGGTGGTCCCCGACTGTTAGGCACTTCCTTGCGTGCGAAGATATAACTGGTGGGTCCCAGCAGTCAAGGGGGCGAATAGTTTTTTTTGCCCGGATGTACTTCCTTGCGTGCGAAGATGTAGCTGGTGGGTCCCATCAGATAGGGGCGAAACATTTTTTTCACGAAATACGGTGGCCCGTCCGGTGGGTCCCCGCTGTCAGGTGCAGGAATAATAATTTTGCGCATAATAAGGAGGCACTTCCTTGTGGCTTCTGTGGACCCAGCTGTCATCCTCTCCACGTACAGTACTCTTCCGATGGAAGTCGGTCGTTGACCACATAGAGCACCAAGGCAACGGACAACGGCGAGGCCTAGGAAGGGGATCACACGGAGCCAGTGAAGATGTGGCAGTGGATGCCCACGTAGAGAGGAGTACGAGGGTTCACTGGTTCGGCTGCGTTGTGAGGCTACCGTCGCCGCAGAATAACAGGGGGTGTGGGTGAGTAGAGGGCTAGCCTGGCTAGTGGTGGGAGTAGTAGGGGGCAGTGAGGCCTCCGTGGCATCATAGCCGGCCACGGGAGGCAGGAGCACGTGACACGACCGGCATTGGTTTGGGCGGCTAGAGCAAGAAGACCAGAGGTTGAAGAAGCACTACGGCCGTTGGATGGACATCGTATGGTCGCTGGAGCTAGAATCGTTCATATATTGACTAAGTTCACAAAGCCCTCAGTCCCCGTCAACTTAGTAGGCCCACAAGTCAGCCTCCCACTGTGGTGGGTCCCAGCTGGCAGGGGGTATTCATTTTTTGTGCGCAATAAGAAGGCACTTCCTTGCGTGCGAAGATATAGTTGGTGGGTCCGACCTGACAGCAGAGGGAACGTTTTTTTTGTGAAATACAGAGGCCCATCCAACGGCTCCCAGATGTCAGGTGGAGGAATCATTATTTTGCGCATAATAAGGAGGCATTTCCTTGTGTGCGGCCATGGATCCAGCTGTCAGCCTCTCCACGTACAGTCCACTTCCGATGGATGTCTATCATTGACCACGTTGACCACGCCGCGCCGAGAGCACCAGGGCGGTGGACGACGGAGAGGCCTACGAAGGGAACGACACGGAGTCGGGGAAGACACGGCAGTGGCTGCCCACGCGGTGGAGAGTACGAGGGTTGACTGGTTCGGCTGCTGTCGCCGGAAAATAACAGGAGGTGTGGGTGAGTAGAGGGATAGACATGCCAAGGATGCGAGTATATGATGGGGCCGTGAGGCCTGCCCGACAGCATACCCGGCCACGGGAGGCGGCAGCAGGCGGTTCCGATGGTGCTGGTTTGGGCGGCTGGGGCGGGAAGATCGGAGACTGAAGAAGCACGATTGTCGTTAGATTGACATCTAACGGTCTGATGCTGGTATAGTCAATTGTTGACTAAGTTTCCTTTTTGAGAAACCTTCTGTACGCATGAACTTAGTAGGCCCACAAGTCAGCCTCCAAATCTGTGGCAGACAACATAGAGCCCATTTTCTATTTTTTAATAATTTACAGCCCATTTGCTAATTCTTAAGTAATTTATTACATCCCATTTTCTGTCCAGGACCACGGTCAAAAAGTTCAACCTTATTTTGCATATTTCGGTGGAGTCCAAACTTTTGTAATCCCGAAATGATAAACATTTTTTTAAGAACTTATTGATTTGCCAAAAAAATTGTTTTGTTTTTGTAAGCAAATAAGACGTGGGACAATTGAGTTGGTTTAAGGGAAAACCAGTGGTAAAAAAATCAGCGCTGGGAGGGAAAACAACAACAAAAATAAGGATGTAAATATGAAAAGGGAATTTTATGTATTATGAATATAATGATACGTGTATATGAACTAGTAAAACTATAGGTAGAGATTAGAAAACGGATGTAGGACATGCGTTTCAAGAAGAAAATAGAACTGGGTTGTGTGTTTGATTCAGTAAAAAAACTGCCTGCGGATGTTGTAAGAAAAAATATAACTAACGCTAGCGGGCCAGAGGCCAGTAGATACCTGCTGGATCTTTGTGCCCCGTTGTCGTCATGGGCTGGGCCTGTTAAAAACAAAACCAAGCCTGGGCAGTTTACAGCCTAGTTGAAACTTGCTCAACCTGAAAAACAATATACGTTCTCAATAAACGAGAGAATTATGCAAGTACAGATTGATAACTGGAATGCAGCGGGGATATTGTTTTTTCATCGTGATAATAAGTGCATGCACTTGTTTCGAAAAATTTGGAGAACTAGGAATACAAACGGCGGGTGCTTATGCTACCCATCAAATAAAAATCAGGTGCCTGAAAATTCGTTTTGAAACAAATGATTCAGCTTTATATCCACGTCGACCCTCGGCATGATGGTTGAAAGCAAATGCCAAGTTCATACCAAAAGATCGTTAACAACAATACCAACTTGTGGACGACAAGGTAGTACAAGTACCAATACCAAACTAACTTGTGTTCGTCTGGTAGAAAATCTTGCGGAGAACCAGCTCCCGCTCCTTCTCTTGTTCCAGGTCACCAAGGTGGTACTGGTGCATCACCTAGTTGGTCCTCTGCTGGTCGAAGTTCTTGTTGGTGTGCAGCACCAGAACCTTTTTGCTGCCCGTCTGCCGGCCGTTGACCATCACCAGCAAGGGTATTGCCGGTGTTGTGCCACATCGCGTGCATGCCGCACTCCGACTGTATCTTGCGACGCGTCCACGTGCCCCTTTTGAATGCCCTGGAATTGCGCTGGAAGAAATGCTTGCTTAGGCCACTCAGTGTGATACCTGCAGTATTGTCGAATACAGGTTTTAGTGTATGTAGTTGGCATTTTCATAACATCTTTGGCATGTTGCAGTCACTTGTTTCAGTTTTTATTAACTATCAAATTGTAATTGCTTCACCAGGTCTGCATATAAAAAGAAAAATAGAGCTATAAACAAAGGAATATGTTTGTGCAAGTAGACGGCCGGTCGGTGTCTTACCTGAAAGTTTCTCAGGATGGGTGTAGCATATGCCGTGCTCGCTGTCGATGGTTGGTATGAACAAATTGATGAGAGGGTGAGATCTCGCGCTGTTAGCACTCACTTTGGTCTCAAGGTTCTCGATCAGCTCCTGATCCATGGGATCGAACTTGACGCCAGCCGACAGCACCGGCCAATCCTTCTTCGACTTGCATCGGTTAATTCCAGTTATATGGTACTCAATGTATGATCAATCGACTGTTTTAAGTGAATGATGAAAGATTTCGACAGATAAGTGGTACTCCAAATCTGAAGTCCAGAATACCCGAACACGCCGCCGGGATTCTTGTGTCACCTCACGCGCAGCGTGTTGTCACGTCAATTCAATGTGTGGACATGATGAATAATTTGACCGACGTATACTAGTACTGCTACTCTACTATTTACTAGTCGTATTTAGTGTCACATTTTAACCATAGGTTTAACTAACAAGAACACACTTGAAGCCTAATTGATATATATATATATATATAGCATCTCCATCATCATTATCAGTACATTCTGCGCTGGTGAGTTAGGATGCACTTGATCCCAGAAAGATATCTATCCTTCAAACCAGAGGAGTGCTTCAAACTAACAACAGTACATAAGATCCAACAAAAGAGGGTCATGCTACAGCAGCAGAATAAATGGCTCAGGCTAGATATCAGTACGAATCAAGTTGTGCATATTTGCTGTTGGCATGAACCACATCGCCGCATGTCGGGTTTGCAAAAGCCATCCATCGCATGGAAGCTTGATGCCTTTAAGACACTGAAGATTATCTGGCAACAAGCTGTGTCGACGAATCTCTGGATATGGTGATTCATGAAACCCATGGTATGATGTGTAAACACAGTCCCCCCTGGCGAATGGAAGTTGCATAGCACGGTAATCATCGTCGGTGATATGATCGATGATTGGTTGGATGATCAGATAATTTATCCCGAGGAACATGGAGTGGTTGCCGATCCTGTAAACCCGCCTCCAGTTGAATACGCCTGGCCCAACGGAGCTGGGATCTTTCTCGAACACAAAGCATCCATAGCCATCAATGTCACGAACGCCCCAGGCAATGTACTGCATGTGGTTTGATGTAAAGGTTTGGTCAATTTGGTACGTGCGAATGAGAATCAAATGACCGCCGTCAACTAAACGAGCGATAAACCACCACCCATCGGCTAGTATGATTCCAGGTCCTGGAATCATGAAGGCCAGCGCATTTGCGTCTGCTGCAACAATTCAAATTGGAGACCAAAAGGACAAAAATAAACAATCATGTTTAGAGTATGTGTGGAATTAAGATTATTATAACAGTGACACATATCATAGACAGAGAATTCCAATGTCGTGGTCATAATCATACCCCAAGTTAAAAATATAAGCCAATGGATTTCATATTCTAGCAATATGTCATGGTTCAAACATCATGTAACAATGAGAGGAAAAAAACTTTGACAGAGCCTACTCATATTCTACCATAGCACTTACTACTACTGTTCTCATATCAACTCTAAGCAATAACATGCATTGTTATAAAATCTTGGAAATGAGAGTAACATATAGCAATCATGATGTTATGCTCATAATATCTATTCTAACAATCATTAGATGTCAATTGTTCTCATATCAACTCTAACAATAACATGTGCGGTCATAAAAATCTAGGAAACAAGAGGAACATATAGCAATGATGTGGTTATAGACATACTATCTATTCTAAATTTGTAACAATGAACAGGCAATCGTATTCATAAGGTAAGGATGAGATGAGATAAAGCAATTACACGACGATAGATTCCACCAGTATAGGCAGCCAATCTGTGCGTCGACCGCGTAAACGATGCCATCATGCACTATAGCATCAGACAAAAATGTTGCCTCAACAGGATTGACAATGAGCCATAACCATGTATGGCGACTGGATTCCAGATAGACTAATCCCATGTTGAACAAGGCAATGAGCTTGTAATCCATGTAGTCTTCTGATGGTGTGGGCACTTCGCAGATTACAACTTTCAGCAAACAGAGGTCAAGCCAAAAGCTTGACGCGTCTCATGCGTAGTAGGCAGCAGTGTCCGACGGGCCACGAGGCTCGATGGCGGTGGTATCCAACGATGGAAGGGTGATATCTCGCTGGGTGTAGATATCCACGAGACGCCACGGACTACCGGATTGGTGGATGAGGACGATCCAGTTGGCCTTCATGCCCGCCCAGTAGTGGCTGCGCATGAAGGACAGGTGGACGGGTAGTGGTAGCATGTCGAGGGGCACCACGACAACCTTCGTAGGATCGTCAAGTCGGTGTCTGGGCCACCAGCGAGGATCGGGCATCAGCAAGCAGGGTGTCTTGAAAAGAGTCGGCCGGTTGTGGATGAGTAGACGGTACAAAGACACCGAGCATGCGGTCATACGGACGGTGCTGAGTAGGTCCATACGATTACAGATCTTCTCCAAGAGAACATCGGGGAGGGAATTCCAATCGCGGCTCTGCTTGTCAGTCGGTTCTGCCATTGGGGTTTTCGGTGCCTGTGACCTAGCGGGGAAGTGGATTCGGGCGGGCGAGCGAAGAAGCTTCTCCTCGTGTGGCCGAGCAGTGAGCGGGGGGATATGGTACATGCGAGCTACCAAGGAAGATAGCACGGGCGGGCGAGCAGTGAGCGGGGGGAAATGGTGTGCGGCCGACGATGGGGAAGAGAGGAGGAAGAAGAGTGGAAGACGGGGAAGAAAGTGCATTAAATCTCAATTCTACTACTACTACTACTACCAGGATATACCGTCCTTCGGAGTGTAAATAGTTACACCGATGACGTGTGGGTCTACCACAAGAGGGCCCATATGTCAGTTAATGGAGGACAGAAGCGTGCTCTACTGGCAAACATGATGTAAGTACCGGGTAAGGCTGATTTAGTAACACCAACATGCCGGTTCAGCTTATTAATTAAGTCTCCCTTCTGCTGCAGCGTGTATTATCACTTCACTGTGAACACTAGTTGAATAGTTCTCTCTAACCGAGATGGGGAATAATGGATCGTGAAGACTTCCTTTCTACACTATCCCTATGCCTCTACGCTCACTTCACTCATTTTGCTCCGTACGTAGTCACTTGTTGAAATCTCTAGAAAGACAAATACTCCGTATTTGGGAACAGAGGAAGGATTTTACTCCGTATTTGGGAATATAGGGAGTATCACCATATGGATGGAACAGAGGAAGCATGAAATATGAACATGTCAATGGGAGGGAGTAAGCCCAATGCATGCATGCAACACTCACACGTACACATGGACGCACACAACACTCACGCACCCATGCGACACATAGCACACGACGCAACACACACGCTCACGCTCAAGTGCTCAACCTACTCCCTACGTCCGTGAAAGACTGTACATTTAGAGATTTACACATTGACCAGGGCATAATTAATGCCCAAAAGTAGCAGACTTATGTGTGCATGCGACCATTGAGAGAAGGAGATTAAATGAAGGTCGTTGCATGCTATAATTAAGGATAGACATGTAGCCTATACCTAGAGCACAAGTTGGTGCATTAGTCAATCAATATCGATTTAGATTAAAGGGTAAATGCATTGGAAGTGTAGATGTACTACACTCTTTGTTTTTAGCCGATGTACACTCTTTGTTGGAAGACCGAGGGAGTACACGTGCATGCACTCACATACACAGCCAGGGTGGTTCGCGCACAAGGGTTGGACTCCTATCGCACCTGCGTAAAGTTTTGTTTAACTGATTTCTTTGCTCTGCCAACTGACAGGTGGGACCCAGAAACCAGGTGACAATTTAACCAGTCAACAAAGTGTCAACTCGACTATGTGGCCAGTTAATAGGGTGCAATACGGTGCTCTACGATGAGCTAGTGATCGTATAATCACCGCAAAACTATATATAGTGACCGTAAAGAGCGTATTGTTACATACGTTGACCGCCAGTGTATTTTTCTTGTTTCAAATTAAGCCATATTAACCGGAAAGGACGCAGTATGGACTAGTACTAGTACTGCTTTGATGTGTCCCGTCAACTCGCCGAACGAGGAGAAGCTTGCTTACTACGCCTCTCCCTCGCCCACGCGCGCGGTGGTTCGCAGGACAAGGAGAGGGTTTTGACTACAAAACCTCTCCCTCTCCCTCACCCTCGCCCTCGCGGTGGACGTGCAACAGTTCAATCGGTGTCAGATTGCCAGAAGCATATTGTACTGTAGTATCATCATTGTTGTACCTGCTGAAGAGGCGAAGAGCCAAGTGCAAGGTTCACACGAGTACAAACTGATCAACCTCCCGAAGAGGCAAAGAGCCAAGCACAAGGTTTTATTGGAGTTGTCGTCCTAGTAGGAGTGTACTACAACTATAGCGAACGATGCTACTGCATGATGTCGCCACGTCACGTATATCCAAAGCCGTGCCACCTTTTTTTCTCAAAGAGCATGTTGGAGCCCGTGCAACAACCACACAAGTTGCACGTACACATAACACATTTACTAGTAATAAATTCTAAAGGACAAATGCCAGTATGCCACACAAGTTCCTCTCCAATTCATGTGATAAATTTGTGCACGACTAGTCTACATATATTCACAGCGCTACCGTTCACAATTTACCATACTCCACTTACATGTTATAGATGGGCTACATGTCCTCCTCTAGGTTCCAGTCCCAGGTGTTCTTCATGGATGGCACGATCCATAGCGGTGGGCAACAGGAATCATTGTCACAGCTTTCTAGTCCGGTTCCACACGATGGAGACTCATCCAAGCTGAAGCGGCATAAATCAGGGATAGCGTGTCCTAGCATGTCGTTCATCCAGCGGTGCGCACTAAAGACACAACCATGCTTCATGAACGGCAGGCCTTTTGTGTCGTGCACGGAAGGTGGCATCCGCTTCACAATGGTGTAGTTGTCCCCAATGAAAAGCGAGTACTCTCCAAGAGTGCTCCTCGGCACCCACGTAGCATCACGGGGGTCGAACTCAGCGTCGTTCATTTGGTACACGCGGCATCTCAGATCTGGACACATGGTGACGTACATAGTCAAGGTCCATGCATAATAATGTTGTGCTCAAATATGGCGGTCAGTAATACTGTGCAGCAAATAGTACTACTCCGGTATAGAGGAAGTAAAATAACCGGCTTATTATATATAGCCACTCTTGGCTACAAGGATGAGATAGTAAGACATGCAAAAACAAAAATGGTGGCAGCTAGTGGGTTCAAGTCTTCAAGGGCCTAGCTAGCTATATGCGTCCTCCAAGGTAAAAATTACTCCTACTAGTACGTAAGTAGAGTACTAGTACAACAATGAAAGAGAAGGCGAGAGGGTTAAAAATGGAATACCTGGGTAGATGGTGACGGTCCGATCGTGGTAGATTGTGTGACCGTGTTGCACATCAGTGGCACTAAGGGAGTCCTGGATTAGGGGGTCTCCGCACAGCCGGACTATATCCTTTGGCCGGATTGTTGGACTATGAAGATACAAGATTGAAGACTTCGTCCCGTGTCCGTATGGGACTCTACTTGGCGTGGAAGGCAAGCTAGGCAATGGGGATATGTATATCTCCTCCTTTGTAACCGACCTTGTGTAACCCTAGCCCCCTCCGGTGTCTATATAAACCGGAGGGTTTAGGTCCGTAGGACAACATACAATCATACCATAGGATAGCTTCTAGGGTTTAGCCTCTTTGATTTCGTGGTAGATCAACTCTTGTACAACTCATATTATCAAGAACAATCAAGCAGGACGTAGGGTATTACCTCAAGAGGGCCTGAACCTGGGTAAACAACGTGTCCCCTGCTTCCTATTACCATCCGCCTTAGGCGCACAGTTCGGGACCCCCTACCCGAGATCCGCCGGTTTTGACACCGACATTGGTGCTTTCATTGAGAGTTCCACTGTGCCATCACCATAAGGCCCAATGGCTCCTTCGATCATCGGTAACGATGTGGTCCAGGGTGAGGTTTTCCTCCCTGGACAGATCTTCGTATTCAGCGGCTTCACACTGCGGGCCAATTCGCTTGGCCATCTGGAGCAGATCGAGAGCTACGCCCCTGGCCATCGGGTTAGATTTGGAAAATTGAACTACACGACCGACATCCGCGGAGACTTGATCTTCGACGGATTCGAGCCCATGTCGGACGCACCGCACAGTCGTCACGAGCATGACGTAACTCTATCATCGGACAATGTTCGGGAGATCGCATCCGCAACTACTCTGGCCATCAATCCGGAGCAAGTCGCGCCATCCGAGAGCGGAGGGATGGACCCTGCCATGGAGGCCACACTCTCAGTGGCGATAGAGCCGGATATTGACTTCACCACTTACGAGAGTCATGTCGCCGAACCACTGGATTCATCTCTGGCCATGGACTCCGAGCCGCTCACATCCATGCCCGTCGAGTCCGACTGGGTGATATCTTTCAACACTCACCTTTCCGAGATGTGCTAAATTCATTAAGGTCTCTCTCCCTGTCAGGAGAACCTTGGCCGAACTATGTCCAGCTAGAATGGGATGCGGACGACGAAGAAATTCGCTGCCCACCCACCACCCACTTAGTAGCCACTGTCGACGACTTAACCGACATGCTCGACTTCAACTCCGAAGACTTCGACGGTATGGAAGACAAAGCCGGAGACGAACAGGAACCACCGCCCTCAGGGCGCTGGACCGCCACCTCATCATATGATATATATACATGGTAGACAACCCCAAAGAAGGCAATGGCGACGAGACAACGAAGGATGACCCCTCCAAGAAGCAACCCAAGCATCAACGTCAGCGGCGCCGCTCTAAGTCCCACCACAGCAAGAGCAGTGATACTGGCACAGGAGATAATAACACTCAGGATAGTGCCGAAGACAACAACAATCCCCTCCAGCACGATGTAGAGCTGAAGGATGAACAAGCTAGCCCTCCAGAGCAGGCAGCAGATGGAGAACCGGAGGAGGACAATTACATGCCTCTCTCCGAAGACGAGGCGAGCCTGGGCGACGACGAGTTTATCGTGCCTGAGGACCCCGTCGAGCAAGAGCGCTTCAAGCGCCGGCTTATGGCCACGGCAAATAGCCTGAAGAAAAAGCAGCAACAGCTTCAGGCTGATCAAGACTTGCTAGCAGACAGGTGGACCGAAGTCCTTGCGCCCGAGGAGCATGAACTCGAGCGCCCGTCCAAGAGTTACCCAAAACGCAGGTTGCTACCTCACCTTGAGGAGGAAGCATTGAATCCACATTCACCAGTGTACGATGCGGCTAACTGGCCACTACACGGCCGAGCCAGAGAGGCGTTTCAGCCTAAAGTTCAGACCGCACCCTGTCGCCACTCAGTCAAAAATACTAAGGCCTGGGGCAACTGCTACGTCTTGAGCTTGCGTTGGTTTTCCCCGAAGAGGAAGGGATGATGCAGTAGAGTAGCGTAAGTATTTCCCTCAGCTTTTGAGAACCAAGGTATCAATCCAGTAGGAGCCCACGCTCAAGTCCCTCGTACCTGCACAAAGCGATAGCTACTCTCAACCAACACGATTAGGGGTTGTCAATCCCTTCACGGTCACTTACGAGAGTGGGATCTGATAGATAGGATTTTTTGGTATTTTTTATATAAAGATGCAAAGTAAAAAGTAAAAGCAAAGTAAATAGCAAAACAATATAAAAGTGATGGAGATTGATATGATGAGAATAGACCCGGGGGCCATAGGTTTCACTAGTGGCTTCTCTCAAGAGCATAAGTATTCTACGGTGGGTGAACAAATTACTGTTGAGCAATTGATAGAATTGTGCATAATTATGAGAATATCTAGGCATGATCATGTATATAGGCATCACGTCCGTGACAAGTAGATCGAAACGATTCTGCATCTACTACTATTACTCCATTCATCGATCGCTATCCAGCATGCATCTAGAGTATTAAGTTAAAAATAGAGTAACGCCTTAAGAAAGATGACATGATGTAGAGAGATAAATTCATGCAATATGAAATAAACCCCATCTTGTTAACCTCGATGGCAATGATACAATATGTGCCTTGCTGCCCCTTCTGTCACTGGGTAAGGACACCGCAAGATCGAACCCAAAGCTAAGCACTTCTCCCATGGCAAGAACTACCAATCTAGTTGGCCAAACCAAACGGATAATTCGAAGAGACTTGCAAAGATAACAAATCATGCATAAAAGAATTCAGAGAAGATTCAAATATTATTCATAGATAGACTTGATCATAAAGCCACAATTCATCAGTCTCAACAAACACACCGCAAAAAGAAGATTACATTGAATAGATCACCACGAGAGAGGGGGAGAACTTTGTATTGAGATTCAAAGAGAGAGAAGAAGCCATCTAGCTACTAACTATGGACCCGAAGGTCTGAGGTAAACTACTCACACTTCATCGGAGGGGCTAGGATGACGTAGAAGCCCTCCATGATGACGGCCCTCTTCCGCCGGAGCTCCGAAACAGGCCCCAAGATGGGATCTCGTGGATACAGAAAGTTGCAGCGGTGGAATTAGGTTTTTGGCTCCTGTTTCGATCGTTTGGGGGGTATGTGTGTATATATAGGAGCAAGGAGTACGTCGGTGGAGCACCGAGGGGCCCAGGAGGCAGGGGCGCGCCCTAGGGGGGGCGCCCCCCACCCTCGTGACCACCTCTTTGATCCCTTGTAATAGGGTCCAAGTCTCCTGGATCACGTTCGGTGGGAAAATCACGTTTCCGAAAATTTTATTCCGTTTGGACTCCGTTTGATATTCTGTTTATCCGAAACACTGAAATAGGCAAAAAACAGCAATTCTGGGTTGGGCCTCCGGTTAATAGGTTAGTCCCAAAAATAATGTAAAAGTGGAAAATAAAGCCCAATATAGTCCAAAACAGTACATAATATAGCATGGAGCAATCAAAAATTATAGATACGTTGGAGACGTATCAGGCATCCCCAAGCTTAATTCCTGCTCGTCCTCGAGTAGGTAAATGATAAAAAGAGAATTTTTGATGCGGAGTGCTACTTGGCATAATTTCAATGCAAATCTTCTTAATTGTGGTATGAATATTCAGATTAGAAAGATTCAAGACAAAAGTTTATATTGACATAGAAAATAATAATACTTCAAGCATACTAACAAAGCAATTATGTCTTCTCAAAATAATATGGCCAAAGAAAGTTATCCCTACAAAATCATATAGTCTGGCTATGCTCCATCTTCCCCACACAAAGTATTTAAATCATTCACAACCCCGATGACAAGCCAAGCAATTGTTTCATACTCTAACTTTTTCAAAACTTTTTCAATCTTCACGCAATACATGAGCGTGAGCCATGGATATAGCACTATAGGTGGAATAGAATGGTGGTTGTGGAGAAGACAAAAAAAGGAGAAGATAGTCTCACATCAACTAGGCGTATTAATGGGCTATGGAGATACCCATCAATAAATATCAATGTGAGTGAGTAGGGATTGCCATGCAACGGATGCACTAGAGCTATAAGTATATGAAAGCTCAAAAAGAAACTAAGTGGGTGTGCATCCAACTTGCTTGCTCATGAAGACCTAGGGAAATTCGAGGAAGCCCATCATTGGAATATACAAGCCAAGTTCTATAATGAAAGATTCCCACTAGTATATGAAAGTGATAACATGAGAGACTCTCTACTATGAAGATCATGGTGCTACTTTGAAGCACAAGTGTGGTAAAAGGATAGTAACATTGTCCCTTCTCTCTTTTTCTCTCATTTTTTTATTTGGCCCTTTTCTATTTTTTTATGGCCTTTCTTTTTTTATTTGGGCTTCTTTGGCCTCTTTTTTTAATTTTATTTTATTTTTCGTCCGGAGTCTCCTCCCGACTTGTGGGGGAATCATAGTCTCCATCATTCTTTCCTCACTAGGACAATGCTCTAATAATGATGATCATCACACTTCTATTTTTCTTATAAGTCAACAATTACAACTCGATGCTTAGAACAAGATATGACTCTATATGAATGCCTCCGGCGGTGTACCGGGATATGCAATGAATCAAGAGTGACTAGTATGAAAATTATGAATGGTGGCTTTGCCACAAATACTATGTCAACTACATGATCATGCTAAGCAATATGGCAATTATGGATGTGTCATGATGAACTAGATGATGGAAAGTTGCATGGCAATATATCTCGGAATGGCTATGGAAATGCCATAATAGGTAGGTATGGTGGCTGTTTTGATGAAGGTATATGGTAGGTGTATGATACCGGCGAAAGTTGTGCGGTATTAGAGAGGCTAGCAAGGGTGGAAGGGTGTGAGTGCGTATAATCCATGGACTCAACATTAATCATAAAGAACTCATATACTTATTGCAAAAATTTAGAAGTTGTCAAAGCAAAGTATTACGCGCATGCTCCTAGGGGGATAGATTGGTAGGAAAAGACCATCGCTCGTCCCCGGCCGCCACTCATAAGGAAGACAATCAATAAATAAATCATGCTCCGACTTCATCACATAACGGTTCACCATACGTGCATGCTACGGGAATCACAAACTTCAACACAAGTATTCTTTAAATTCACAA
The DNA here is from genome assembly GCF_002162155.2 of Triticum dicoccoides. Classification (NCBI taxonomy): domain Eukaryota; kingdom Viridiplantae; phylum Streptophyta; class Magnoliopsida; order Poales; family Poaceae; genus Triticum; species Triticum dicoccoides. The sequence goes on from NC_041388.1 coordinate 73,165,110, forward strand.
CTACTCAACTAGCATGACTTTAATATTATCACCTCCATATCTCAAAACAATTATCATGCTTCAATCTTTTCTTAGTATTCAACACACTCAAAAGAAAGTTTCACAAATCTAGAATACCAAGCATATTATTATTAGGCAAATTACCATGCTATTAAGAGACTCTCAAAATAATTTAAGTGAAGCATGAGAGATTAATAGTTTCTTTAAAACAAATCCACCACTGTGCTCTAAAAGATCTAAGTGAAGCACATAGAGCAAAATTATCAAGCTCAAAAGATATAAGTGAAGCACACAGAGCAAAATTATCTAGCTCAAAAGATATAAGTGAAGCACATAGAGTATTCTATCAAATTTTAATTCATGTATGGCTCTCTCAAAAGGTGTGTACAGCAAGGATGATTGTGGTATATTAGCAAACAAAGACACAAATAATACAAGATGCTCCAAGCAAAACACATATCATGTTGGTGAATAAAAATATAGCTCCAAGTAAATTACCGATGGAAGTGGACGAAAAGAGGGGATGCCTTCCGGGGCATCCCCAAGATTTAGCTTTTTGGTGTCCTTGTATTATCTTGGGGGTGCCATGAGCATCCCCAAGCTTAGCCTCTTGCCACTCCTAGTTCCATGATCCATCAAAAGAATTCACCCAAAACTTGAAAACTTCACAACACAAAACTCAAAATAGAAAAGTCGTGAGCTCCGTTAGCGAAAAAAAACAAAAGACCACTTCAAGGTACTGTAATGAACTCATTATTTATTTATATTGGTGTTAAGCCTACTGTATTCCAACTTCTCTATGGATTATAAACTATTTTACTAGCCATAGATTCATCAAAATAAGCAAACAACACACGAAAAACAGAATCTGTCAAAAACAGAACAGTCTGTAGTAATCTGTAGCTAGCGCAAGATCTGGAACCTCAAAAATTCTAAAATAAATTGCTGGACGTGAGGAATTTATCTATTAATCATCTGAAAAAATAATTAACTAAATATCACTCCTCAAATAAAAATGGAAGCTGTTTTCGTGAGCGCTAAAGTTTCTGTTTTTTACAGCAAGTTCAACAAGACTTTCCCCAAGTCTTCCCAACGGTTCTAATTGGCACAAACACTAATTAAACACAAAAAACACAACCTAAAGAGAGTCTAAATAATTTATTTATTACTAAACAGGAGAAAATAGCAAGGAATAAAAATAAAATTGGGTTGCCTCCCAACAAGCGCTATCATTTAACGCCCCTAGCTAGGCATAATGAGCAAGAATAGATCTAGGTATTGCCATCTTTGGTAGGCAATCCATAAGTGGCTCTCATGATAGTTTCGTATGGTAATTTTATTTTCTTTCTTGGAAAGTGTTCCATGGCCTTTTTTAATGGAAATTGAAATCTAATATTCCCTTCCTTCATATCAATAATCGCACCAACCGTTCTAAGGAAAGGTCTACCAAGAATAATAGGGCAAGAAGGATTGCAATCTATATCAAGAACAATGAAACCTACGGGCACATAATTCCTATTTGCAACAATAAGAACATCATTAATTATTCCCATAGGTTTCTTAATAGTGGAATCCGCAAGATGCAAGTTTAGAGAGCAATCATCAAAATTACGGAAATCTAGTAAATCACATAAAGTCTTGGGAATAGTAGAGACACTAGCGCCCAAATCACACAAAGCATAAAAATCATGATCTTTAATTTTAATTTTAATAGTTGGTTCCCACTCATCATAAAGTTTTCTAGGGATAGAAATTTTCAACTCAAGTTTTTCTTCATAAGATTGCATCAAGGCATCAACAATATGTTCAGTGAAGGCTTTATTTCGACTATAAGCATGTGGAGAATTTAGCATGGATTGCAAAAAGGAAATGCAATCAATCAAAGAGCAATTTTAATAATTAAATTCCTTGAAATCCAATAGAGTGGGTTTAGCAACATCTAGATTTTTATTTCTTTCAATCCCACTTTCATCAATTTCATCATTAAGATCTAAATACTCCAAATTTTTAGAATGCCTTCTAGGTAAAGGAAGATCATATTCAGTTTCATCAAGATTCATATTGCAAAATAAAGATTTAATGGGAGACACATCAATAACTTTTAGATCTTCATCATTACTTTCATAGGAATAGGAAGAACACGCTTTAATAAAGGCATCTTTGGAAGCACGCATCCTAGTGGTTCTTTATTTACACTCATCAATTGAAATTCTCATGGCTTTAAGAGACTCATTGATATCATGCTTAGGTGGAATAGATCTAAGTTTCAAAGCATCAACATCTAGAGCAATTCTATCAACGTTCCTAGCCAAATCATCAATCTTAAGCAATTTTTCTTCAATCATGGCATTAAAATTCTTTTGCGAAGAAATAAATTCTTTAATATTAGATTCAAAATCAGAGCGCATCTTATTATAATTTCCATAAGAGTTGTTGTAGGAATTCCCATAATTATTAGAAGGATTACTAGGATATGGCCTAGGATTAAAATTTCCTCTATAAGCGTTGTTACCAAAATTATTCCTACCAACAAAATTTACATCCATAGATTCATTGTTATTCTCAATCAAAGTAGACAAAGGCATATCATTAGGATCAGAAGAAACACTCTTAGTAGCAAATAATTTCATAAGTTCATCCATCTTTCCACTCAACACATTAATTTCTTCTACTGCATGCACCTTTTTATTAGAAGTTCTTTCAGTATGCCATTGAGAATAATTAACCATAATATTATCTAGGAGTTTAGTAGCATCTCCTAAAGTGATTTCCATAAAAGTGCCTCCCGCGGCCGAATATAAAAGATTTGTAGAAGCAAAATTCAATCCGGCATAAAAATTTTGTATAATCATCCACAAATTCAAACCATGAGTAGGGCAATTATGTATCATTAATTCCATTCTCTCCCAAGCTTGTGCAACATGTTCATGATCAAGTTGTTTAAAGTTCATAATATCGTTTCTAAGAGAGATGATCTTAGCGGGAGGAAAATACTTAGAGATAAGAGCATCTTTGCATTTGTTCCATGAATCAATACTATTTTTAGGCAAAGACGAAAACCAAGCTTTAGCACGATCTCTAAGCGAAAAAGGAAATAGCTTCAATTTAAAGACATCATTATTGACATCTTTTTTCTTTTGCATATCACATAAATCAACGAAGCTATTCAGATGAGTAGCGGCATCTTCGCTAGGAAGGCCGGCGAATTGATCTTTCATAACAAGATTCAACAAAGCAGTATTAATTTCACAAGATTCAGCATCGGTAAGAGGAGCAATCGGAGTGCTAAGGAAATCATTATTATTGGTATTGGTGAAGTCACACAATTTGGTAGTATATTGAGCCATTATGACAAACAAGCAATCTAACACACGAGCAAACAAACAGCAAGCAGACAAAAGAGGCAAACAGAGAGGGAGGATAGAGAGAGGGAGAATAAAACAGCAAGGGTGAATTGGGGGGAGAGGAAAACGAGAGGCAAATGGCAAATAATGTAATGCGAGAGATAGGGATTGTGATGGGTACTTGGTATATTGACTTTTTGCGTAGACTCCCCGGCAACGGCGGCACAAATCCTTCTTGCTATGTCTTGAGCTTGCGTTGGTTTTCCCCGAAGAGGAAGGGATGATGCAGCAGAGTAGTGTAAGTATTTCCCTCAGTTTTTGAGAACCAAGGTATCAATCCAGTAGGAGCCCACGCTCAAGTCCCTCGTACCTGCACAAAGCGATAGCTACTCACAACCAACACAATTAGGGGTTGTCAAGCCCTTCACGGTCACTTATGAGAGTGAGATCTGATAGATAGAATTTTTTTGGTATTTTTGATATAAAGATGCAAAGTAAAAAGTAAAAGCAAAGTAAATAGAAAAACAATATAAAAGTGATGGAGATTGATATGATGAGAATAGACCCGGGGGCCATAGGTTTCACTAGTGGCTTCTCAAGAGCATAAGTATTCTACGGTGGGTGAACAAATTACTGTTGAGCAATTGATAGAATTGAGCATAATTATGAGAATATCTAGGCATGATCATGTATATAGGCATCATGTCCATGACAAGTAGATCAAAACGATTCTGCATCTACAACTATTACTCCACTCATCGACCGCTATCCAGCATGCATCTAGAGTATTAAGTTAAAAACAGAGTAACGCCTTAAGCAAGATGGCATGATGTAGAGAGATAAATTCCTGCAATATGAAATAAACCCTATCTTGTTATCCTCGATGGCAACGATACAATACGTGCCTTGCTGCCCCTTCGGTCACTGGGTAAGGACACCGCAAGATCGAACCCAAAGCTAAGCACTTCTCCCATGGCAAGAACTACCAATCTAGTTGGCCAAACCAAACGGATAGTTTGAAGAGACTTGCAAAGATAACCAATCATGCATAAAAGAATTCAGAGAAGATTCAAATATTATTCATAGATAGACTTGATCATAAACCCATAATTCATCGATCTCAACAAACACACCGCAAAAAGAAGATTACATCGAATAGATCTCCACGAGAGAGGGGGAGAACTTTGTATTGAGATTCAAAGAGAGAGAAGAATCCATCTAGCTACTAACTATGGACCCGAAGGTCTGAGGTAAACTACTCACACTTCTTCGGAGGGCTAGGATGATGTAGAAGCCTCCGTGATGACGGACCTCTTCTGGCAGAGCTCTGGAACAGGCCCCAAGATGGGATCTCATGGATACAGAAAGTTGCGGCGGTGGAATTAGGTTTTTGGCTCCTATTCTGATCATTTGGGGGTACGTGTGTATATATAGGAGGAAGGAGTACGTCGGTGGAGCACCGAGGGGCCCACGAGGCAGGGGGGCGCGCCCCCACCCTCGTGACCACCTCTTTGATCCCTTGAAGTAGGGTCCAAGTCTCCTGGATCACGTTCGGTGGGAAAATCACGTTTCCCAAAATTTTATTCCGTTTGCACTCCGTTTGATATTCTGTTTATCCGGAACACTGAAATAGGCAAAAAAACAGCAATTCTGGGCTGGGCCTCCGGTTAATAGGTTAGTCCCAAAAATAATATAAAAGTGGAAAATAAAGCCCAATATAGTCCAAAACAGTAGATAATATAGCATGGAGCACTCAAAAATTATAGATACGTTGGAGACGTATCAGCAACACAAAGGACCTGTGAGACATCTTGGACAGTAAGGCAAAAATCGCAAGGTCAATATACGGGACACGGGCACGTGCGTCCACATGGGATGATGATCGTCGCGTCGGATACACCAAGAGTAAATCCGGCCGGGCCGAATACAGCAGACAAGACTCATACGAACTACGTCGGGATATAGCCCGACACAGAGGTGCCGCACAACCCCTATGCTTCACTGATGAAGTTATGAATCATGAATTCCTGGAGGGTTTCAAACCCGTAAATATCGAATTATACGATGGAACAACAGATCCCGCTGTATGGATTGAGGATTTCCTCCTTCACATCCATATGGCTCGTGGTGATGATCTACATGCCATCAAGTGCCTCCCACTAAAACTCAAAGGACCAGCTCGGCATTGGCTGAATAGCTTGCCAGCAGATTCCGTCGGCAGTTGGGAGGATCTGGAAGACGCATTTCTTGACAACTTCCAGGGTACTTATGTGCGGCCACCAGATGCTGATGACCTGAGCCACATAACCCAGCAGCCAGGGGAATCGGCCAGACAATTCTGGACACGGTTCCTGACTAAGAAAAATCAAATTGTAGACTGTCCGGATGCAGAGGTCCTAGCGGCATTCAAGCATAACATCCGCGACGAGTGGCTCGCCCGCCACCTCGGCCAGGAGAAGCCGAAATCTTTGGCAGCCCTCACGACACTCATGATCCGCTTTTGCGCGGGCGAGGACAGCTGGCTGGCTCGCAGCAACAACGCATCGAGGAATCCAGATACCTCGGTTACCAAAGATGTTAACGGTAGGCAACGTCGTAACAGACCAAAGCGCCGCAATAACGGCGATAACACTGAAGATACAACAGTCAATGCCGGATTCAGAGGCTCTACATCCGGTCAGCGGAAAAAGCCATTTAAAAGAAATACTCCGGCTCCATCCAGTCTGGATCGCATACTAGACCGCTCGTCTCAAATCCACGGCACCCCCGACAAGCCAGCCAATCACACCAATAGAGAATGCTGGGTGTTCAAGCAGGCCGGCAAGTTAAATGCCGAAAACAAGGACACAGGGCTGCATAGCGACGATGAGGAGGAGCCCCAGCCGTCGAACACAGGAGGACAAAAGGGGTTTCCCCCACAATTGAAGACGGTGAACATGATATACGCAACCCACATTCCCAAGAGGGAGCGGAAGCATGCACTAAGGGATGTCTATGCGATGGAGCCCGTCGCCCCAAAGTTCAACCCGTGATCTGCTTGCCCGATCACCTTCGATCATAGGGACCACCCCACTAGCATCTGTCATGGTGGATCCGCCACACTAGTCCTAGACCCCATCAGTGACGGATTTCACCTCACTCGAGTCCTTATGGACGACGGCAGTAGCCTAAACCTGCTTTATCAGGATAAAGTGCGAAAAATGGGTATCGATCCCTCGAGGATCAAACCAAGCAAAACCACCTTTAAAGGCGTCATCCCAGGTGTAGAGGCCCATTGCATAGGCTCAATCACTCTAGAAGTGGTCTTCGGATCACCGGACAACTTCCGAAGCGAAGAGTTAATCTTCGACATCGTCCCGTTTCACAGTGGCTATCATGCATTGCTCGGGCGGACATCATTTGCAAAATTCAATGCAGTGCCACATTATGCATACCTCAAGCTCAAGATGCCAGGACCTCGCGGGGTCATAACAGTAAATGGAAACACAGAACGCTCGCTCTGTACGGAAGAGCACATTGCGGCCCTTGCAGCAGAAGCACAAAGCAGCCTGTTCAGGTAGACCACTCATTCGGCGTCACAGCCCCCGGACACCTTCAAGCGAGTCCGAAACAAGCTGCAATAGGATTGCCTGGCACGATCAGAGCTCGCCTAGCAGTTCGGCCCCCGTCCCAGTCCCAGTGAAGCAACGAAATCCGTGCCACGCGTACATAACTACGCATTGAAAATACCATCAACATAGGCGGGGCACGATCAGGACATGCCCCGCATTGTGGCTTAACCGCACTAGGGGCTGTATACCTTTGTCATTCCTTCTCTCTTTCAGGGCCTAACTCTCTGGAAGCCCTTTCCGGCAGTACGATTGTCGGACACATTCCGGAAGCAACAACCAAGGCGGCAAGAAGCTAAGATGAACATGGGAACCGCCAGGTGGTCTCTAGTAATAATTGATATACCCGCTTTTCACTATTTATGCATAGCTTGCCCTGGGATAGGACATTTCGAATTATCCTACTTTATGCTTATTGCACTACCTGTACCAAGTACGCTTCGATGTATTATTTACATAACAATGCATATCATTAATCTCTCATTGCATTATTTAAGTTTTTCTCTTTCTCTTATATGTCCACTTACGACAATCCGCACCCGCACGTTCGGGTACGGTCAGTTCGCCAGGGGTTCTCGTTTACCCCATAATACGGTGCAAGAAGTCCGAACACTTTTGACAGTGGGGCACCCTGAACTTATAGCATTATATACATCAGCTCCGGATCATGTCTTTGCTCAAATGTTGGGTTGCCCGGCTCCCATGCTTTGGTACCTTACGTTCCGCTATATCGGCTAAGGTAGCGGTTTGAGAACTACTGCAATTGTGTCCCGGTTCTTCCGGACGAGCACCTAAGTAGAGAAAGCCAAAAACTGACTGTCATGATAAGGCGAGAGACTGGTCACTGTTCGAGAGGTCTCAAGTCCTTAAAGACTTTTTCCGCTTTGGGCGAGGAGTCGGCCTTGTCCGGCTTAGGCATGTATAGGGCCCCAAATTCGGCGCTCCGAATACCAGGGGCTTCGCCAGAATTTAAAATCATAGACTTCTATGGCTAAGTGAGAGTGATAAAGCATTATAGTCCGATTGCCTGGTTCGTTGCGCTGAACACCTCCCTTAAAGGACCCAAAATTGGGGTAAAGAGTGCTCAGGTTTATCCCGAACACCCCAGTACTAGTTACATGGGGGCAGAAGCCGACGATTGGCCAACTCTCAGATTTTATAAACGGCCGCATAGAAGGTAATATTTTAAATTAAGAAAGTGTCGCATGGCGCAAATGAACTCGTTTCATATTACAGGATCACATGAGCATGTTCATTCAAAAATTACATCCTTGGCACACTCATCTGCCACTAGGCGAGAACCCTTCAGGACACTTTCATAATAATTCTCGGGCTAGCGATGCTCCTTGCCCTCCGGCGGCCCCTCCTTCACCAGCTTCACAACGTCCAGCTTCGCCCAGTGCACCTTCGCTCGGGCAAAAGCCCTGCGTGCACCCTCGATGCAGACAAACCACTTGATGACTTCAAGCCGTGGGCAGGCTTCCACAAGCCGCCTCACCAGACCGAAGTAGCTGTCGGACAGGGGCTCGCCAGGCCACATCCGGACTATAAGGCCCCTCATGGCCTGTTCGGCCGCCTTGTGAAGCTCGACCAACTGCTTCAGCTGGTCACTCAAAGGCACGGGGTGTTCGGTCCCAGTATACTGAGACCAGAACAACTTCTCTGTTGAGCTCCCCTCCTCAGCCCGATAAAACTCCGTGGCATCCAGTACACTGCGGGGAAGATCTGCAAGCGCTCCTGGAGAGCTCCGAACTCAGGTAAGAAAAAGGAAAGTCTCCTTCACGTGCTTGCTTTGCATAATGAATGCCTTACCCGCTGCTATCTTCTTCACCGCGTCAATCTCCTAGAGGGCCTTGTGGGCTTCGGCCTTGGCGCTCCGGGCGCATTCAAGTGCCTGCGCGAGCTCGGACTCTCACGTCTTAGAGTCAAGCTCCAAGGACTCGTGCTTTTTGGCGAGAGCCTCGATCTCTTGCTGCACCTCGCCTACTCGGGCTTCTTGCTTCTCCCGTTCAATGCGTTCTTTGGCCACTTTGTCTTCAGCCTCGGACAACGTCTTCCTCAGGGTCACCACCTCGGTCGTGGCCCCTGACAAATCCATGATGATCTTATTACTTTACACCCGAACTTCTTTTTAACTATATAGACAGGGGTATTTCTTACCTTTGCTCTCTTTGAGCTGCCTCTTGGTAAGGCCGAGCTCGTCCTCGGACCGCTTCAGGTCCTGCTTCAGCACAGAGACCTCCGCAGTACGTGCGGCAGCGGCCAGCAGTGAAGCCTGAACATACACATAGACATACTCTAATTAGACTCCTGAGTCATCATTTGATCCTCTATTCGGATTTTCTTCGCGAACCCTGAACAGAGCATCAGGGGCTACTATCTATGTGGTAATATTTTCTTATATTTTGATTGCTTACCTCAAAGCCTGTTAGGAGGCTGGAGCAAGCTTCGGTCAGTCTGTTTTTGGCGGATTGAACCTTCTCGACCACCGCACTCATGATAGTGTGGTGCTCTTCTACGATGGAAGCGCTGTGAAGCGCTTCTAGCAGGTTGTCCGGTGCCTCTGGTTGGACAGAGGACACCGGCACGGATGGTTGGCCCCCCTTGATGGGGGACCACCTGCCGGAGTCCGGAACCATTGAAGGTTCCGGCGCAGTGTCCAGCTGGGGCCCGAACTTGAAGCCCATAGGAGCCTCGCTCCCTTAGTACCTAGGGTCCGGGGAGTCGCCGCGAGGCGCCCCCAGGACCACCTCCCCTTGGCTCGGTGCCTTTTGGGACAACACCTTGGCGTTATCCGTAGGGCAAGGGGTGGAAGCGGTCGGAAGAGAACCGATGTTCATATCCGACAAGTCCAAAGAGTCGCTCGACGAGGGTACGTCGAGATGAGCTCGGGACGGACTGCATAATCATGTTCGGCATGAGGAGAGGCAGTGCAATAAAACATACCATGAAGTACTATGGTGTCCTGACACTTATGATTTCGCCAGGGGCTTGACCCTGAGTAGCCACTCGTCGCCGCAGTCGGCGACCATCGTGTCGTAGTCCGGAGGGAGGGTCCTTCCCTTCTTGGACCCTTCGGCCTCCCCGGATGGGTCGACCTTCCATTTCTTATCTGCCCCGGCTGGGGGGAGAACTTTTCTCCTCCTCCTCCTCGTTTTGGTGGGAGGAGTGCGCATCGGAGTCATCGTCCGATGACTCCTATACAAGCTTACGCCAGAGACCCTTTCGGGTCCCCGCGGCCTTCTTATTGGTCTTCTTTTCCGGAACCTCGTAGGGTGCCGGAGTCAACATCTTTGTTAGAAGAGCGTCTGCATGATCTTCGGGCAGCGGGGTTGGGCTATCAAGTTGTTCCGCCGTCTCTATCCAGTCCTGTTAATGACATGGAAGTTCAGATGCTGCACACAACTAAACCGGGGCAAATAAATACCCTCAGAGATATAAAAAGCCTACCGAATTGGTGCGGCACTTTTCGCTGAGTCCGTGGTCCTCATTGAGGGGGGGGGGAGGAATCTTGGCACTCTTGAACAGCACCCTCCAGACATCCTCGTGCGTCGTGTCATAGAGCTCTCGCAGCGTCTGGTGCTTGGCCGAGTGAAACTCCCATAAATTGAATGCCCGTCTTTGGCACGGAAGGACCCGGCGGAAGAGCATAACCCGGACCACATTGACAAGCTTGATTTTTCTGCTCGTCATGTTTTGGATGCAAGTCTGGAGTCCGGTCAACTCTATCGAAGAACCCCAGGACAGGCCCTTCTCTTTCGAGGAGGTGAGCCGCGTGGGGATTCCGGATCGAAATTTGGGGGCCGCCACCCAGTTGGAGTCGCGAGGCTCGGTGACGTAGAACCACCCCGATTGCCACCCCTTTATGGTATCCACATAGGTGCCCTCGAGCCAGGTGACATTAGGCATCTTGGCCACCATGGCGCCTCCGCACTCTGCTTGCTGGCCACCCACTACCTTCAGTTTAACATTGAAGGTTTTCAGCCATAGGCCGAAGTGGGGCCTGATGCGGAGGAAGGCCTCGCACACAACGATAAATGTCGAGATGTTGAGGATGAAGTTGGGGGCCAGATCATGATAATCCAGCCCATAGTAGAACATGAGCCCGCGGAAAAACGGGTGGAGGAGAAATCCCAGTCCGCGGATAAAATGGGTAAGAAAAACTACCCTCTCATGGGGTTCGGGAGTTGGGGTGATCTGCCCCGAATCTGGCAGCCGGTGCGCGATATCCGTGGCCAGATATCTGGCTTCCCGTAACTTTTTGATGTTCTCCTCCGCGACGGAGGAGACCATCCACTTGCCTCCTACTCCAGACATGCTTGGAGTGGTTTGAGAAGAAGAACGCGAGCTTGGGCGCTAGAGCTCGAGTGTGCGGGAATGGGTAAGCGAGGAGGAAGATGGCGTGGGTGAAAAAAGTAAATCCTTGCCCCTTTATAAGGGCGGAAGAGGCAATGTGTCTCCCCACTTGCCTAGTAAAACCGCTTATTCACCAGGTGCCATAATTGATGACGCAGTTGGGTTACACATGTCCGTATTGATGAGAATCCCGTGATAAGGGGAACACGATCTCTGCTTTGACAAGACGTGTCAAGAAAACTGCCTCATGATATGTGCAGAGCTGGTTGAGAAAAGCGGTTTGAATAATAATCGGGCCATGGCGTAATGTCGTGCTATCAAAACATGTCAGCAGATTAGATTTGTGGAAATATTATTCTCTCTACACTTTCCTTATATTCAAAAATCTTTCATGATGTATGCGGAGGAGGAACCGCCTTGCAATGCAGAACACAACACTATGCGCCGGACTCATCGTCATTGAAGCCTGGTTCAGGGGCTAATGAGGGAGTCCTGGATTAGGGGGTCTCCGGACAGCCGGACTATATCCTTTGGCCGGACTGTTGAACTATGAAGATACAAGATTGAAGACTTTGTCCCGTGTCCGCATGGGACTCTACTTGGTGTGGAAGGCAAGCTAGGCAATGCGGATATGTATATCTCCTCCTTTGTAACCGACCTTGTGTAACCCTAGCCCCCTCCGGTGTCTATATAAACCGGAGGGTTTAGGTCCGTAGGACAACATACAATCATACCATAGGCTAGCTTCTAGGGTTTAGCCTCTTTGATCTCGTGGTAGATCAACTCTTGTACAACTCATATTATCAAGAACAACCAAGCAGGATGTAGGGTATTACCTCCATCAAGAGGGCCCGAACCTGGGTAAACATCGTGTCCCCTGCCTCCTGTTACCATCCGCCTTAGACACACAGTTCGGGACCCCCTACCCGAGATCCGCCGGTTTTGACACCGACAGGTACCATGGGTAACGGCTACTAAGATAGTTGATCCCAATATGCCAAAGTCAGCTTCAAGGTTCCAGGTTCGACCGAATCGCGGATGCAAATCCACATCCAGGATCAGCAATCTTATTTTGATCCCGGGACGACTGGTCCGTGCAAAATAATGGAGTACCGTTAGGGATGCAAATGATGGTTTGTGCATTCCGTTTGTAATCTCCCATACTGTAGGATGGCAACCAGATGAAAAAAGTCTCCTAGCTTGTCACTGTGAAGATGTGGCCTAGATGGCGCACGGTGTCTTCGAACGTGTAGGGGTACAAATCTGCCGCCACCAACATGCGCCAGCCTCTACCGTTACTGCCTCTTGCATTGATGACAATCCTTATGTCGAACACCGCGATGAGATAGTAATCTTCGTAGCTGCATCACTTTGTCGGCGGGTCCGCAATTGCTATCTTCTTCAATCTCATGTAGGCATCATCATACGTATTCAAGCCAGCCAGTCCGGAAGGCCGATCCCAATGGTGGAGAAGGGGTCTACCCGAACGGCCGCACTGCTGTGGATATTGTGCAAAATGATGGTGGTATCCGGCTGGAGGTATGCAAGCCAATCTTCGTTGGCACTGACCCAGACCTATATATAAGATGGTGGGTAGTGGAGAAATTATGGGATGGAAATAGAATAACTAAGTACTACATGATCAAACTCCATTACTGACCTGCTCATCGGACAAAATCCGACTACCTCTCAACGTCGGCAACTCTAGCAGAGTCAACGTGCAACCATGGCCAGGGAGCGGTGGACTGTTCGAAGGATTGTCCCATCAAAGAACCTTCTCCTCGAGGACACATGGAAGACCAACAAGCATGGCCTTTTCCCAAGCCTTTTTAAGCACCGTCTTGAAAAAGTTGGTGCAGGAAGCACCGAGTCTTCCGGCGGTGAGGACGTTGGAGCGGCGTGCAATTTCTCCCAGAGGATCGTCGTCCAAGGTCTCCCAGCCTCGAGGAGGAGGAGAACCTCCTGGCGAATCCATGGGAGCTGCGACGAACTGCCTTCTCTTCGGGGGGAGGGGAACTGGCGAGGAGGAGATAAGAGCGTAGTAACCACACGGCCTCATCCCTTCCAACTGTAGATCATTCCTTACCGAAGGGGTGTGGCTATTATTTACTACTAGTACTAGTATTATGGGACATTATGGGATTGCATTATACTGTAAATAATAGCACTAGTAAGAAATTTTTGGCACTAGCTAGTAGTTTGTGGCGTGGATTAAGAAATTTTGGGTATGTTTTTGCTATCTTTTGTACACGCCAACTAGTGTCAAAAAACGTCTTACATTATGTGACGGAGGAGTACATACTCGTACTGTAGCAGCACTAGTACTACTTTCTCAACTAGTAGTGCGATGTACTGTACTTCTAGTATAGTGCACCAGTTTTGAACTCTTGAATCTCAGGGCCAAGGAGCTACAGTTGGAAGTGGAGGGTACTATGTACTGTTCTCTAGAACCGTCGTTGGACTATCAATGCAAGGAAAGTACACCTGCGTAGTGGCCTAGTGGGTACTCTCGGTGCTCTATTCAGCCGCTCCTCTCACGTAGCTGGCCTACTCAGCCGCTCCTCTCACGCACACACTAGCAGCCTGTTTATCAGCGACGGTTACAGCGAGGGCAAAACATTTGAGTTATTTGATACAGCGAGACTAGGCTTTTCGCTTCCATTTGTGGAGGTGTAATGGATCTCGTCGAATTTTATCAGTAGTTCCTTCTTTATGAATGAGATGAAGCAAAGCTTTTGCCTCCGTTTAAAAAACACGTCAAGAGGAATTTCTTTTATAGTAGAGCCGATAATGGAGTGAAGTCCATGCGTGGAACACCACAAGCTACAGAGTAGTAGTAGAGCACTTTACGTACAGAGCCATATTGCACAGTTCCCAATGCCCCGCTAGGCTTTTCCGACTCCTCGGGCTTAATTGGGAGGCGCTACTTTAAATATGCTACTAGCTGATGAGGAAGCTGCAAGCGAGGTGCGTCTAGGGCGAGCACGCGAGCCACGAGATGCTGGGAAGGAAAACCCGTTCACGTGGCTAGGCTATCCAGTGCACCCAGATTGTGATGCCACACGTCCGTTTGACTTCAAAACTCAAACTACCTGTGTAAAATATTGGCTCGCAGCAAAGTTACTATTTAAAAAAAAGGCCACCGTGCATTCGGCCAGGATCGAACCCACAAAACAAGGTATACACTCCCACGACCACTAGTAGTACTCATTGGAGTACAATGCAACCTAGAATCGCCTTTTGTCGCTAGTAGTACATCGTTCCTTACAAGAAACCCCTAATAATGCAAGAAAGCACTAATAATGCCAAGAAATTACTACCACTTGCATACGTGGCAGACTTTAGATAAGACTACCTTATCAACCATTGTACATGCTCTTACCAACCAGCCCTACCAAGAAACGACTACTCTACAAAGTGTCGTTATAGGCACGTTTCAACCCATGGCCCTGTTTGGATACATTTCTCGTCAATCTAACCCTGCCATGCAAACACCACTTTGGTTAGAGTTAGTTCAGGGTTAGAATCTAACTCTAACCTCTGACTTAGAGTATCCAAACAGGGCCCATGTCACCCATTAAGTCAACGCCTTATATTCGACCGGGCGTAATGATTTGTGGGACCTACATGTCAGTCTACACAAAAATCCCCGAGTGACCTCCTACCTCAGGCCCATCCACCTAGTCATCCTCGGCCATGGGACGCAGCTACCGCCGGCAGCAGAAGTCAAGGTCAAAACCGCCGGCGGTGCAGAGCCCATCTTGCGGGAGCCCAGATGCCAGCTCCATCAGGCACTCGCGGTCGCTAGCTAGCCAAGATAGCTCCGTCCAGCTGCTTGTCTGCAAGGTTTGCTAGCTAGATTGGCACGGCGGCGTGGCAGCTTGCTCATGAGCACCGCGATAAGGCCAACCATCTGGCTCTAGCGAAGGCCAGCGCAGCGGCTTGCTTGCTCGTGAGTCATGCTCGGGCCAGCCTGCCAACCCGTGCGGAGGCCAGTGCGGCGTCCGGCCCGTCCGGCGGAGCGACGGCCAACTCGCTCATCACCGGCACCACCGACGAACACGCATCAGTACTCTTTGAAGTAATGTTCAGGAAAAAATAATGATTTGAGGGGGAATAATAGGATAGAAGTTCAGATGTGGGTCCCTTGTGTCAATGGTCAAACAAAATGTGTTGGTTTAAGCTGCCTCGTCAGCACGGACGTGTGGGCTAACTCTGTCATAAATGGGTTTAAACTAACCTAATCGGTACCCCCTCTGTCCCATAATATAAGATGTTTTTGCAAGCTAAACTAGCTTGCAAAAACGTCTTACATTGTGGGATGGAGGGAGTACTAGGTAGTAGTTTTTGGCGTGGATTAAGAAATTTTGGGTATGTTTTTGCTATTTTTTGTACAATAGATTCTTCCTAGGGCTGGTTGAAAGTGGTAGTTTTTTGTTAAATACTCTACATATTGTAAGTAGGAGTGAAAGTTAAGCTTTGGAAGCCAATAAGCAAGGCTAGTTACATAGTGCATATGTGTACATGATTGAAAGTAATTATCAACCATGAGTGACTAATATCTTGATGGAAAACTCGAAACTATGGAATACTAGGAAAAAAATTGCATGGTTGGAAATACTAGCAATGTTCATGTGTGTTGCAGCAAATCATAATTAGAATAATACTTATTCACAAGCTTGATAGAAAACACTCTAATTTTTATATACATATATCACTAGAGATATATTATGTTTCAATTAGAATATATTCCTTGGGCTGTTTTGGTGAGGTCAGGGAGGGATGTGGTTGGTTTTAAGATACTAATTATGGGTTTTTCTGTAAATTGGTAGACAAGTGGGATGTTGTTGAGAAAAGGCAACAACTTACCTCACAGTCGTTAGATGTAGATCTAATGGTCACAAACGACGGATGGCACACACACCATCATCACCAACTTAGTGTTCTGTAGGAGTAGTAGGAAGATTCGTGCATTGCACGGAACATCAAGATGCATTTTTTTATAAAACACTTGTTGTGATTGACCCATGCGGGAGTAATCCCATGTGTAAAAACTAATGATATCTCGAGAAATAGGAGGTGAAGAGGAGTGGGGCGTGGTGGTGATTGGTGGTCGGACTGAGTGGAGGCATGGGGATTGACGACGCCGGCAGCGGCCATCGGGCCAGTTTGTTCTAGAGGCTTCCTTTCTTAATTGCTCAACAATGAGGTTGTTGGAGATAAGGATGAACGAGGGAAGGCCTTGTCTGCATATGTGGAGAGGGGTGCGGGTATCTATTAGTTTAATTTCCATCCGTCAGATATAGATCGGACGGTCTATATTGCAAGATGGCACGCGTACCATCATCAGCAACTTAGTTTTTTTATAAGAGAAGAAATATAAGTATGGAGATACAAACGTATTATCGATACTTGTTTCCATGAACTAGCATCTACATTCTATTCAACGCCTCAGCATGTGAGGCCCTAGCACAATGGCTTCTCGACTGTGTAAAACAAAGGTTTTCCCGTCGCTGATAAGGAGGGGGTGACGGCGGCACGCTTTTTGGATTGCTCTAGTCCTAGTAGTCATACTAGGTGGTCTAAGCACGTGTAGATTTATTCTTTTTCACGTCTCGTGTTCGCCGTACTATCACGACTGTTGATGAATAGACGGTAAGTTATTCACGGGGAAACCCTTGTTGAGCATGTTTGCGAGAGAGAGAGAGAGACAGTGTGCGTGTGTGATATGTCTAGAGATTGAGGCAATGATAACATATTCTTTGTGTCTATGTGTGTGGAGGATAGAGAGAGACATGTACATGGGGCTTTGTGTTGTGTAACATGGAGACACATATACATAATTAGAGAGTGAGTGTGTGAGATACACATGCGGACATGGGGAGAGATGAGGATCCAGATTAATGGGTGTTTGTGCGTGTCTGTGTGTGTTTGTGCGCGCATTTGTGTGTGAGAGGGAGTGTTTGTATGTGGAGTAGAGAGACCACTAATGATGTAAACCTAGTATAAGGGAAGGGGGAATGGTGTGACATGTGTAGTAGCGGGATAGCATGGGTGCGGGCGGGGGGAGCAGACTATTTGGAAGAGACGTCGAGTGTGTGTGGTAGAGGGGTGTGAGAGCGAGAGCGAGAGAGAGAGAGAGAGAGCTAGCGACGGAGAGAGAGAGAAGAAGAAGAGTGGGGGCGAGAGAGGGGGCGTTTGTGTCCATAAATGGCGTATAGATAGGGAGACAATGTTGATGTTGTTTGAAATTGGCCTATGTATGGAGACGCAAGGGAAGCGAGTCATTATGTGTGTCATAGGGACTTCATGAGAGATCTAGAATAGATGGTGTAGAGAACAATGTGCGAGATCGAGAACGATGATACATTAGGGAGCTATGGAAAGAGTCACGACATATATGTATACATGGAGGAGCTGGGGCGGGTCCGCATGTGGGAGAGATAGAAAGAGGAGAGTGGTGCACAAGGAGACAAAGTGTGCTTGTTTGCAATGGGGGTGGTGTGTGAGGTGAGTGTGCGAGAAGCACATAACTAGGGACATAGATATTCAGGGGCGACGTTTTGTGTGTATGGGAAAGATACACTCTACATAGTGCGTGTGGTTCGGAAAGAAAGATGCCGGGAGACCTATCTAGACAGTGGGGGAAGATATGTGTGCATGCCTAAGAGACAAAGTGATAGAGACCTATATTAGGGTCCGGACCTTAGAAGAGAGAAGGGTGTTAATGTGCTCGTGTGTTGGTGTTTGGGGGAGAGAACGACTTCTCTCTCTGTGTGTGGGGGCGACGAGGGGGGGGGGTTGGCTTCAGATAAAGAGTCAGGTGTCTATATTTGAGGGACTTTAGCGTAATTGAGATATACATGGTCAATAGTGTGTGCACTCATGGTTGATCAATTTGTTTCACAGTCTGGACTATGAGATAATGATACTTTTGAACATGCGTGATATACCTTGATGTACCAGAATTACAAACCTAAGATTGGAATTTTGGAATTTGACTCCATCATTAGCTTTTGTAATTCATTTAAACAGAGGTACATTTTTAAGCGGGATTTTGTGATTTCAAATTCATATATCAAACCTAGAGATATACACATACGGGCATGTTCAAACTTTATAATCATCCACTTTATTCATACACATACACATTTTTGCTTTTGTCATCATATTTAGGATAAACTCATTTGGAATTTCATTTGAATTGGACCGTATTATGGTATTTGCTTGTAGTAGCTCAACGATCCATATTTGAATTGAATGGACAATCTAAGTTTCGAGTTGGAGACATTGATTTTCAAAACTTGCACTTTTTTTCTGTGCAAAACAAATAAATTCTCGGCCATGATATCATAGTCGGATGTACAAGAGCATAATATAATTTCAGGCGCCAAAAGCTTTCAAACTTCCCGCTCGCATCGAAATATCTCGCGCCCGAAAGTTTAGCCCTGCGATATTCCTGTTTTTCCCCTGCCACATGAACGGAAAAGGGCTACTTTGGTAACTCCATTGTTTTCCCATCTTTGCCCCCAACATTCTTCCCCAGAGCCCCTCCCCTTCCCCTCCCCGACCCCCCAACCACGGCAAGCCGCCGAATCTAGTCCTCCGCCGCAGCGGTGGACCTCACACCCCGATGGATCTACCTTCCGCACCTTGGAACCCCCAACTGCCAACTCACCACTTCACCGGAGCCGCTTCAGCGACTGGCTTGTCCACCGCTCTAGATCTCCTTGACCGCCATCATGGTCCACCGCACCGGATCTGCTTAACCGCCCCCCTCGTCCATTTTGGGGAACGTAGTAATTTCAAAAAAATTCCTACGCACACGCAAGATCATGGTGATGCATAGCAACGAGAGGGGAGAGTGTGATCTACGTACCCTTGTAGACCGACAGCGGAAGCGTTAGCACAACGCGGTTGATGTAGTCATACGTCTTCACGGCCCGACCGATCAAGCACCAAAACTACGGCACCTCCGAGTTTTAGCACACGTTCAGCTCGATAATGATCCCCGGACTCTGATCCAGCAAAGTGTTGGGGTAGAGTTCCATCAGCACGACAGCGTGGTGACGATCTTGATGTACTACCGTCGCAGGGCTTCGCCTAAGCACCGCTACAATATTATCGAGGATTATGGTGGAAGGGGGCACCTTACACGGCTAAGAAATCACGTGGATCAACTTGTGTGTCTAGGGGTTCCCCCTGCCCCCGTATATAAAGGAGCAAGAGGAGGAGGCCGGCCGGCCCCTATTGGCGCGCCAGGAGGAGTCCTCCTCCTAGTAGGAGTAGGACTCCTACTAGGAGGGGGAAGGAAGTGGGGAGGGAGAAGGAAAGGGGGGCGCCGCCCACCCTCTCCTAGTCCAATTCGGACCAGGGGGAGAAGGCGCGCGGCCCACCCTGGCTGCCCCTCTCTCTCTCCACTAAGGCCCATATGGCCCATTACTTCTCCCGGTAGGGTTCCGGTAACCATCCGGCTCTCCGGTTTTCTCGGAAATCACCCGGAACACTTCCGGTGTCCGAATATAGCCGTCTAATATATCAATCTTTATGTCTCGGCCATTTCGGGACTCCTCGTTATGTCCGTGATCACATCCAGGACTCCGAACTAACTTAGGTACATCAAAACTCATAAACTCATAATATAACTGTCATCGAAACCTTAAGCGTGCGGACCCTGCGGGTTCGAGAACAATGTAGACATGACCGAGACACGTCTCCGGTCAATAACCAATAGCGAAACCTGGATGCTCATATTGGCTCCTACATATTCTACGAAGATCTTTATCGGTCAGACCGCATAACAACATACGTTGTTCCCTTTGTCATCGGTATTTTACTTGCCTGAGATTCGATCGTCGGTATCTCAATACCTAGTTCAATCTCGTTACCGGCAAGTCTCTTTACTCATTTCGTAATACATCGTCTCGCAACTAACTCATTAGTTGAAATGCTTGCAAGGCTTAAGTGATGTGCATTACCGAGAGGGCCCAGAGATACCTCTCCGACAATCGGAGTGACAAATCCTAATCTCAAAATATGCCAACCCAACATGTACCTTTGGAGACACCTGTAGAGCTCCTTTATAATCACCCAGTTACGTTGTGACATTTGGTAGCACACAAAGTGTTCCTTCGGCAAACGGGAGTTGCATAATCTCATAGTCATAGGAACATGTATAAGTCATGAAGAAAGCAATAGCAACATACTAAATGATCGGGTGCTAAGCTAATGGAATGGGTCATGTCAATCACATCATTCTCCTAATAATGTGATCCCGTTAATCAAATGACAACACATGTCTATGGTTAGGAAACATAACCATCTTTGGTTAATGAGCTAGTCAAGTAGAGGCATACTAGTGACGTTTGGTTTGTCTATGTATTCACACAAGTATTATGTTTCCAGATAATACAATTCTAGCATGAATAATAAACATTTATCATGATATAAGGAAATAAAATAATAACATTATTATTGCCTCTAGGGCATATTTCCTTCAGTCCACTATAGTGTAGGCCCTTCACTGACTCCCTCGTCCATCCCTTCGCTGGCCCTTCATACAAGCCCTCGTCCGCCGCAATAGATCCGCCTCACCGAAAGCACTGTACAACGCTCCCGCCGAAGCCTTCATCCACTACACCGGACCCACTCCACAGACGCCATATTCAACTCCATCGACCCTGCTTTACCGACGCCGCAGCCTCATCAGGTTATTTCGATTTGTACTCCTTCGGTTTTTCTCTTTATCGTGCAACTGTTCACTTACCACAGATGAGCTTTCTTGTATGTCGACAGGCGCCGCAACCGTAGCACCGGAGCCGCTTCAGCGACGGCGACAGCCGGCCCAAACTCAACCACAACACGAGCACCATCGACGATCGTTAGCTATCAATTATGCCAATGATACCCATACGCCACCAAGAATCAGGTACTATTATCCAACGGTCGGCGCCTACGTTCACTTTCTTATCATAAGCACCGCACCTTTGAATTTCTTCAGGGCGTCATTCAGTTTTTCATGAGATGCGTTATTCTGCTTGCACCTGTAGGGCCATACTTCTGGCAGTGAACATGTTACATGTTCTAAATTACATACCAGTGCACATATAGTTAATATGCTTTAGTTTTGTCCTAAGTATTACTGTACTTCCTAGATATCACTGCCGACTATTTTACTTCTTGCATGCTATATTTATGATAATGGCGTTGTTCTCATGCCACCTATTGGTTCCATCAGACTGCTTCATGTTCTCTATGCTTAATTACACATGAGCAAACTAGCATGTGGTTCCGCTGGTTTTTGTTCGTTTTACCCTACATTTTCTTATGCTAGCTAATACATCACTGCTCCGAGCCTCTGTTCATTACTTTTTTGTGTGTTCTTGATCTTCCCAAGTTGCATGACGAATTTGATGCTTCTATTAATTATGGAGCTGCCAACCCCATCAAGCAAAATATTTGTTCTTTTGGGGCTGGCACCTTGAATAAGCATAAAAATAGAGGGAAGCAGATATATTGTCGTGTATGCATGCACCCTTCTTTCATTAGTTTAGATGAACCATTGATGATCAATTCGAACCAGTGCATGTGATTAAAATTAATTTTACCTAAATAGAGGGTGTAGAATAAACTACAACAAGTAGATTTGCAACCACGGGATGCTGACGATATCTTCAAAGAACATTGCAACAGCAGCGAGGCTTCACATCAACATATGGTAAGCCAGTGTGTTTTAGTACATGTGAAATGTAATGCGTCTGGGCTGCTTTCTTGGCTTGTGCCCTCAAACTGTAATCCTACAGAATAACAAATAGTTCAGTTGCCTGCTTTGCTGTATTGCTTGATTCGAATGCTTGTTTGTTACTTGTTACGCTATACCTGAGTTGGCAATATGTCAGCGGTGCCTATTGTACTATTGTAAAGAAATGCATGCCTGGTTCATTTGAGTCCTTAACTTTTCCTATGAACTTCATCACAAGACTGTCTTCGTAGTTTATATGAGGCCGCACTATTAAGTGCTTTCTCAGATTATTTCAACTGCTTAGATGCCTCGACAACTTAAATATAGAGGTGGTACACTCCCTTTCAACTAGGAATGTCAATTGGGTCCCGTTTAATCCCGATTAAAGTCCACTAGTGGTATGATAGTTCAAAAGAGTTTTTGTTTTTTGAGGAAAATGAACCAGGGAGCTAGCAAAAACTAACTAGATGGGACTGGCGGATGTCATTTATTTGCCACTTACATCCCTAGTTTCATCTTACCATTTTAATTTCTTTTCGGCTGATGCTGCTTCGAACCATTTAAATATAGCTTTCCATGCTCGGCAATAATTTGTATGTCGTTTACCATGTAAGCTTACTGCCTGGATCATGCGGTAACTATCTCTTACTTGTGTCCAGCGGAAACCTTTCAGGATGCCGTTCACACTAGGACACAATGTACAACCCCAAAATCTATTTGTGGAAGCAGTGCGCCATCCATGTTACCAGATGGTAGCAGTTCAGAGGCAACACCGTCGGAGAGCAATCTGAGCACAGATTTTGTAGTTCTTAAGGCTCTACTAGAGGCAGAAAGAGATGGTGTGGCTGCCATGAATGAGGTAATCTCGATCTTGAAGCTGGAAATTATGCAATTAGCTGCACACATTATGCAAGCAACCCAAGAATCGGAGGAAGTAAGAATGTTGCATTTGAAGATGGAGGAGGTCCTGCTGCTTCTGCTATCTGAAGCCCAGGGTAATCCCAGTTCTTCTTTAGATAGCAGTTGAAATTGTCATTAGATTATTGTACTTGCATGTTGTGTCATGTCTCTGAATGGATTATGTTGTAAGACCCCCTATGATGTCCATGTGTTGTAATGATCCAAATTTTTTAGGTGAGGTAATCCTCAGTACTTGTATGATTGACATAAGGTGAACTATTTTTCGTGTGAGCATATTGTATTGGATGAAATAACTGTTTGACTCAAAGTGTATCCAACCCACTGAATTCGAAGATCACGACATTTCTAAATCATAATCATATATAAAGGTGGAATAAATATTTGTTGTGGTTTTGAAGAAATAAATAACAAGACGTAGAATTATCTGTGGATATTCGTAATCGAATAAAAATTGGATTTGGATTTAGTTACCAGGGCCCAGGGCAAACGTGAATGCTAATTCTCCCAAATTTTGAACGAATCGGCTAAACACCCACTATCATTTATGGGCTGCCCGAAGCAAGTGTTTGCGAGATGGAAATTACTGTCTACCCCTGACACTTGACATCCTTATCGACCGGATTTACAATGCTGTCAATAGGGGTAGACTAGTAACTTCAATCAGACGTGACACGACGTCCTCTGGGCCCATTCAGACACGGTGGGTGCCAAACATGGGCGGCAAAACACATTTGATTCAAGCTCGTCCAAAAGACATGTGTCTCTCCCTCCATTTCCCCATTCATCCACGGGGGGCGGAAAAACAAACTCTCCTCGTCCGAAATCGATGTAGGCTAATATTTTAAATAGGGGCAGATGTGTAACTTCCCTCAGATGTGACAGAACCGCCCTACCTGTCAGCCCTGTTCATACACTGTGGGCGCCAACCGTGGGCGGCAAAACACCCCACTACTAGGAAAAGGGCTACAGATGAAATTGACACTAATGACGCACCAGAGAAGTGGTGCGCTACTACTATATACTAATGGCGCACCATGTGGTGATGCGCCATTAGTGTGGAAGACACTAATGGCGCACCAGGCACAAGGTGCGCCACAAGTAACAATTTTTTTTCATTTTTCCAAACATACTAATGGCGCATCCGGGCAAAGTGCGCCATTAGTAGTTCTAACTAGTAATGGCGCACCAGCCATAGAGTGCGCCACTACTGTATTTTTTTTATTCTGTTTTTTTGCAAAACTACTAATGGCGCACCTTTGCAAAGTGCGCCATTACTAGTTTAAACTAGTAATGGCGCACTCTGCCACGGTGTGCCATTAGTATTTTTTTACTTTTTTGCAAAACTGCTAATGGCGCACGGCCAGCAGGTGCGCCATTAGTATGTTGGATTACTAATGGCGCATGGCTGTATGGTGCGCCATTAGTAACTTGGGACCAGCTAGATATTTTGGACAGCCACACCTACACACTCACTTTCCCCACTTCATTCCCTCCACCTCCTTCTCCAAGCTTGTCGGCTGCCTCCTCCTCCTCACCTCATGTGCACCATAGATTCATCAAAATTAAGTGGTGAAATTACCATTTTTTTATAGGTAAGTAAGGGAAAGCTATCTTCATGTTGTAAATCTACTTTTTTTTCTCCCTAGCTCGCTCCAACAACGTGCACATGCACTTTTTGTGGCCTAGCTAGATCTATGTATGTTTGTGGTGTTGCATATGTTTGTGGTGTTGCATATATGTTTGTGTTTGCAGGTACTGGTATTTGAAATGCGATAGTTGCCAATATTTTTGCGGGAATGTTGATTCATTTCCGTTTCGGCGAGAATTTTGGCACTATGCATTCTTTTTTGTCCTATTTTTAGGGAAAGTCATGCCAAATTTTTTCTTGGTTCTAAAATATCGTTTTGCTCTACCCCGTAGGCGACCATGGTCCGCACGATGACCGAAGGCATCATGAATAGGTTTTTGAGCTCTGCGAAGGCCGAGATGCTTCAAAAGAACGAGACGGAGATAAGATGTCCGTGCCGAAGATGCAAGCTGAAGAGCCTTATTGCGGACCCGGATTCCGGCCAGGTGCGGGACCACCTGCTCTTGCGTGGTTTCATGGATGGCTATCGATGGCAAGGTGATGAAGATGACTATGAAGTCGTCCATGGGGGCTGGGCAAGAAATGAGGAAGGGCAGCAAGACAACCACCGCGGCTCGGGAGGGCGAGAAGACAAAGAATCTCCAGGACATGATCACGACGGTGATGCTGTACACAGTCATCATGTAGAAGATGCCGGACATGATGATGAGGAAGATGCCGGAGCAGACGAAGAGCATGATCATGAAGATGAAGATGCCGGCGGAGCAGACGATGATGGACCATCGATGGGCTGGGTGCAGGACCCTCATATTCAAGAGCTGCTTCTCAAGTAGACGGATAACGCAAGAGCTGCGGCCCGAGAGAAAGCTAAGCTGGATCAACTGGAGATAGACGCGGTTACTCCATTGTATGAAGGATGCAGACCCGAGGATACCCGCCTGAAAGTAACGCTCATGGCTTTGGAGATGAAGGTAAAACACAAAATGATCGACGCATGCTTCGATGAGAACATGTCATTCTGGCACGAACGTCTTCCCAAGGGGAACAAGTGCCCGACCAGTTTCGAGGAGGCGAATAAAGTTGTGTGTCCTATGGATTTACCACACGTGAAATACCATGTGTGCATGAACAATTGCATCATTTATCGGGGCGAGCACGCGGAGTCTACCATGTGTCCGGTGTGCGGCGTCACTCGATACAAGAAGAGGAAGAAAGCTCCTTGAAAAGTGGTGTGGTACTTTTCGATCACTCCTCATCTGTAGCGGTATTTCGCGGACCCTAAGGTAGCAAAGCTCCTGCGTTGGCACGCGGATAGGGAGGAGAAGAAGCGAGAAGATGACGCAAATGATCCAGAGATAAATAAAAAAGACAAGATGTTGAGTCGCCCTAAGGATGGGAGCCAGTGGCAAGCGTTGAACTTCGAACACCCAGAATTTGGGAAGGATCCAAGGAACATCGTGCTGGGCGCTGGAGTCAATCCGTTTGGCAGCCAGAGAAGCACACATAGCACCTGGCCTGTGTTTGTGTGGATGTACAACCTTCCCCCCAGTTGTGCATGAAGAGAAAGTACATTCACATGAGTATGCTAATTGAAGGGACGAAACAACCAGGGAACGACATCAACCTGTATCTAGGGCTGCTGAAAGAGGAGTTAGACACGCTGTGGAAAATGCCAGCCAATATGTGGGATGCCGCAGAGAAAGAATATTTCCCTATGAGAGCCGCACTGCTCATGACGGTGCATGACTATCTCGGTTACGGATATCTCGCGGAGCAGGTGGTCCACGGATTTTCTAGATGCATCAGGTGCATGGATGACACAACGTATCGCCAGCTAGATAGAGATCCCGGGTCTTCGAAAACCGTGTTCATGGGACATCGAAGGTGGCTTCGCGACGATGACCCATGGAGGAAACGCAAGGATTTGTTCGATGGTGAAACCGAACCCCGAAGACGCCCGCGTACGAGGAGCGGCGAGGAAATAGACGGGGTGTTGAAAAATTGGAAAGATTGCCCACTGCCGGGAAAGAAGCAAAAGGCGCCAGAGCCGGGAAAGAAGCGAAAGGCGCCAGAGCCGCTGCTGAAGGTATGGAAAACGAGGTCTGTTTTCTGGGACTTGCTGTACTGGAAGATCCACCATCTGCCTCACAGCCTTGATGCCATGCATATCACGAAGAACGTGTGCGAGAGTCTACTTGGTACCCTGCTCAACATGCCAGAGAGGACCAAAGATGGGCCAAAAGCAAGGGCAGACTTGAAATCAGTGGGCATCAGGTAGGAGCTTCACGCTAATGATGATGATGATGATGATGATGATGATGATGATGAGGCGAAGCAGGACACAGAAAGTCGTCACAAAGGCAAAAAGGCCAAGAAGACCGGAAATGACTACCCTCTCGCATGCTTCACTCTAAGTTAGGAGGAGATCGAGCAGTTTTTCACCTGCCTCGTAGGAGTAAAACTTCCTTACGGTTACGCGGGGAAGATAAGCAGATACCTAGACCCAGCGAAGCAGAAGTTCGGTGGGATGAAGTCTCACGACTGTCACGTGCTGATGACGCAGATACTTCCACTTGCAATCCGTGGGATCATGGACGCGCACGTCCGTGAAATGCTATTTGGCCTATGCAACTTTTTCAACGTCATCTCTCAGAAGTCGGTTGGCGTGAGGCAACTCAGAAGGCTACAGGAAGAGATTGTGGTGATACTATGCGAGCTTGAGATGTACTTCCCGCCCGCATTCTTCGACGTTATGGTGCATCTGCTGGTCCATATCGTGGAGGATATCATCCAACTCGGGCCGACGTTCCTGCACAGCATGATGTTGTTCGAAAGGATGAATGGTGTCATCAAAGGATACGTTCGCAACATGTCACGTACAGAGGGAAGTATAGCCAGGGGCTTTCTGACCGAAGAGTGCATATCCTACTGCACGAATCTAGGCATCGAGAACCCCGTTGGTCTGCCCGTCAACAAGCACCTCGGTAGGCTCGCTGGATGGGGTCACCGTGAGGGTCGCCGCGAAATGCATGTCGACTTCGAGGGTCGACTCGCCGACTTTGAAAGAGCAAACCTAGTCGCGCTACAACACATAGACGTGGTCGATCCTTGGGTGGTAGAGCACAAAACCTTTATTGAGAAGACGTACAATGACCGAGGCCAACAGAGGATGGACGGAGATATAATCAAAGAGCACAACTCATGTTTCACGCATTGGTTCAAGCAGAAGCTTCTGTCGTACCCTTTACATGAGGATTCTTCCGTGGAATAACAACTCATATTCGCCTTGTAACAGGGCGCCGAGCACAACCTAATGACCTATGAGGCGTACGATATCAACGGCTACACATTCTACACCGAGGACAAGGACATGAAGAGCGATGGTTATCAGAACTCCGGGGTAACGATGGATTCCTACACCGGTAACGACAAGGACAGATACTACGGAAGGATCGAGGAGATCTGGGAGCTGAGCTACGCTGGAGAGAAGGTCCCGATGTTCCGTGTCAGATGGGCCAAGAGCGTCCTAAAAGAAGACCGGTATTTCACCACCATGGTTATACCCGAAGCCAAATCCAACACCGCGGGCGCAAACGTCATCGCAAAAAATGAGCCATGGGTACTGGCTTCCCAAGTGGATCAATGCTTCTTCATTACCGACCCGTCAAAGCCCAGTCGTGTTGTCGTGAGGAGAGGCAAAAGGAAGATCATCGGAATGGATGGAGTAGCCAATGAGCAAGACTTCGACAAGTACGGCGACCCGAAGATCGAACATGATGACGACGATGAAGTAGCAGCATACACCACAAGAAGAAGCAGGACCACCCTACCTAAAGGACGTCCATTCCACAGAAGAACTCCATTTGCGAAAAAGAAGGGCAAGAAGATTGTGAACAGATAGCTAGCTAAGATCGATTGTATTTAAATCGTAGTCTTCATTTCTCGATTGTATTTCATGGGCTCTTTTGATATCATGAATATTTTTATATTTCATGGGCACTTTTTGAATTCATGAGGACACTCGATCTCGATCCCCCTCCATCTCGATCTCGATTCCACGCGCACCCTCCCCCGCTAGCTCCACCGCCGCCGACGACCCACCACACCTTCCCCCGCTCCACCGCCGCCGACGAGAACCCCCCGCACCCTCCCCCGCTCCACCGCCGCCGCCGATGATATTTTCAAATAACAAATTTGATGATATTTTAAAAAAAATTATTACTATTTTTATAAAAAAAATATTACTGTTTCATATTCATATTCATTTTCTAAAAAATAGTAATAAAAAATTGTAGACTACAATTATTGTTAAACAACAATTATTAGTGTTTTTATAAAAAATATTACTGTTTCATATTCATATTCATTTATTAAAAAAATATACTAATGGCGCACCGGCCTGGTGGTGCGCCATTGCTATCTAAAAAAAGATTTCTAATGGTGCACCGGCAGTGGGTGCGCCATTGCTGTCTAAAAAATGATTTCTAATGGCGCACCGACGGGTGGTGCGCCATTAGTAAGCTTCCTCCCTATAGCTAAGTCCTCCCTCTCCCTCGCCAGATCCCATTCTTCCCTCTCTCCCTCGCCAGACCCACGACGCCGCCGCCCCGACCCCCGCCGGACTCCACCCCCGCCGCCCCCGCGCCCCCACCCCCGCCGCCCCCGTGCCCCCGCGCCCCCACCCCCACC
>NC_041388.1:73194550-73212467 GCF_002162155.2 Triticum dicoccoides
GGCGCCTCTACGACACCGACGCCTCACCGTCGATCCTCGTCACCTCGTCAACCCCGGCCCCGCACGAGCTCGCCATCGTCTTCCTCTCGGTGAGCTGCACCGGTTCCCCTCCCCCACTTTCTGTTAACTGAACATTGTCAGGTTTACGTTCTGTTAACTGAAAAAGTTTAGATTCAGAAACATTGTTGGACTGATAGGAAGTTTGTTGAACAGAGCAATCTACACCTGAGTTGAGGGTCTTGGTCCTTTTCATTTGTGTGGTGATTGTCTTGGTCCTTTTCATTTTTTTCATGGCATTCTTGAGGTGCTGATGTGTCTGAGGGCATGAACCATGATCAGGTTGAGTTCAGATTTCATTAGATTAGATGGATTATCATGCCTTGTGTCCTGATAGTTGGATATTTGAGTAGTATTGTCAACAGTAATAACTTTTACATGTTTGCATTGCTTCCAAGAGTAACAGCAGGTGCTTAGGACACCTTTAGGAGATCTACTCATCTCTAATCATGCTACTCAAGGATAGGAACCGTAGGCTTCTCTATATATATTTTTCAGTGTCCTTTATTGGTGGTTCTATGATGTAGTCCAGATGAAACCAATTGCATGCATTGAGAAATAGAGTATTAAAACAGGACTTGACGTGGTTTTCCACTTAGCTATCTGAATTGAGAAAAAACATAGCTTTTGCGGTCTCTGAGGCAAAACTTGCTACTCCATATACAACTAATACTACTACTAGACAAGATACTACTCCATATACTACTAATACTACTACTATATTTCATTTCAAAGTTCAAAATGCTGGTACTGAGATTTTCATTTCCAATGAGTGATGTTTTTCCTAGCAGTAGAAAAAACATAGCAACTTCTCTGATTTTATAAAGTTGTTCTTATATGGGTGAAACTTCACTTGTTTTTAGGCTAGTGCAGGGTGTTGCTTCTTCTGTATGGGCCAACTATGTCACAAATAAATTGTTCCTTCTTCTGTATTTGACAAGTAATGACTTGCAAAGATGATGATCGTCTTGCTAGTTTGCTGGGTTTTGTCTCTGACCATTGTGTCGTGATGAATTTGCAGGTACCCCGAGAGGCCCTTGAGTTTGCCGGAATGTCGATTAGCTTCCGTTCCGGCAAATTCGGGTACTCCATATGTCCTATTTTCAGAAAAGGTCATGCCGAAATTTTCCTTGAATTTTAGCATGACTTTGCTAAAAATAGGACATATGGGGTACTTGTGACTAATGCATGGGCCGGGGTATCTTAGTACTTAGTTAAGTAGGATCAACTGCCCCGCCATTATTGCTGCATTAAACCATAGGTGGCAATAGAGCCAAGTGATTAGGCCCAACTTAGAATTCTCCTTAGCATCGATAAACCCTAGATGATAAACCCAACATAGGTGGCAATAGTGCCAAGTGATTAGGCCCAACCTAGGGTGCCTCGGCATTGATAAACCCTAAATGATGAAAACTTAACTTGGCTTCTATAGGGTGCCTCGGTGTCGATGAGAACCTAAATGATGTACGCTTAGGCTTTTAGGGTGCCTCGGCGTCGACAAACCCTAAATGATAAAAGCTTAGCTTTTAGGATGCCTCGGTGTCGACAAACCCTAAATGATGAGACCATGATCTTGTTCCTTGACAATAACCAAGGATCGGCGCCCGAGCGTGCTCGGCACCGTCAGGGAGGAATTTACTGAAGTGAACTCCGAGGGAATCCGACGGCGCCCAAACACGTAGTCAAGGGGTACTCGGTTCAGCTCGGGTGCATTCTCCGGAGCACCGTCTCGATCAACACCGAGAACCTAAGGCATAAGGACCGAGGGAATTTGCGCAGCCTCCTCTTCATGAAGCTCCACGAACGATACAAGTTCCCCGCTGAGTTTGCAAACACACGCCTCTCAGGGAATAAAGTGAACGGTGCCGCCCTCACAAGGATGAGCACGGCCCTGTCTACTTGGAAAAGCACGGTGAAGGCAATGATTGAAAAAGGTGATAGTTATGAGAAGATCAAGGCGAAATATCCTTTGATGAGTGAAGATGACTACAAGGAGTTCAAGATCAAGTGCGAGAGCTCCGCAACCTCTGAATCAAGTCAGTGGGGGAAAGAAATACGGTAGTTGAACTTAAGGGTCCACCAACTCGGTCCCAGCGGTTACAGACTGGCGGAGCCTATATGGGACAAGGAGGACGTGGAGCGTGCTGAGCAAGTCCTACCGCCCCGCTTTGAGAAATATCGTGACAAGCTTGTTCGGTACAAGGAGGACCCGGTAACGAAGGAGCTTACCACGGATCCAAAGACCAAGGCACTTGAGCTTGTTCTGGTAAGGAATACACCCCCGCGTAATTAGCTCCATATGGTTGCATTCTAATTAATCCCTAATATTTCTAAATGGTTCATGTTCCTTCCGTAGGACAAAGAAAGCAGTAGTGCGGGGTCGTCTCAGAGCTCCCCTTTTGACACCCCTTTGAATAGGGCATTGAACATAATGAAAAACAAGGATAAGCTCAGTAAGCAGACGTCAGCTGGTCGTGTGGCCAGCAAAGGCTTGTCCACAAAATGGTCATCATACAATACCGCTGGTGGGCGAAAGGAGAAAAAGACCAGCTCGGAAAGCTAGTCGCGCGAGGTTGAAGCACTCAAGGCACAAGTGGCGCGGATTCCGGAGCTTGTCCAAGAGCAAGTGGAACAACAACTGGGAACAAAGCTCAACGCCATGGTGCCTACGTTGATTCATGGGCTGACGACGTGGATTGCGGGCGGCCAACAGGGGCTTCCCCCGGTTCCCAGCTTCACGGCCAACAACTCGCACAGCGCGCAAGCGGCGCCATTGGTGTCTCCGACGGAGGCGGTATTCATGTCTCCGGCGCCGGCACGGGCATTGGAGCTTAATGCACCCGGGTGTACGCCGGCCGCCACCTCACCAGAAAGCGGCCCCTTCGTCAGTTGAACGCCCGCCGTTGGCAGTGCCTCGACATTAGCCGAGCTCGACGACATCACGGTAACTAAGCCGCTCGGCCGATGACTTCATCTCATTGCCTTTGATTGGGCATCCCTGACGCCCTACATGTTTTCGCAGGGCGCCGCCGACGTCCCTTGCACTCTCCTGCACTTCATGGGCGGCGAGTTGGTCGATGTCGCCAAGGGCAGAATCGTTCAACCGGGCAACCCCATGTTCCACGGTAATTCGATGCCACCCATAGTGTATAGGGTTGAAGTGGTTCTGGTGCTGCTAGGCTGCGATGAGCTGTTACCTCTGATTCGAACCGCTGGGGCCGACGAAGAAGATGAGATGACCCTCAGCGCCTGCGTAAGCTGGCCCCTGCTTTGGCCGAAGAGCCAGATTCGTTTGGGGCGGAGAACACCACCCCACAGACAAGACCGCCAGTCGTGTCGGCGCCAAGCCATGGCAAGAACGCCGCAACACTACCGGACATGTCCGACATCCCTATGGCACAGGATCCGGACATGCATATGGCACAGGATCCGGACGACGACGACAACGACGACGGTACATTTACCAACATCGATAAGTACTTTGCTGAACATGGGTACGGTGACGAGTTCTGCGGGCCTCCTTCTCAAGAACCCAACCAAGACGACCGCGATCTAGCTAGTACGGCGGAGAAACCCAGTTGCAACAGGCGTCGTCTGGCGTTCAGTTCTCAGGAGACGCCTCCAGCTGCCGCCTTCACCGAGGCTCAGATAGCTGAGGTGCGAAATATTATCAGCCCCAACACGCTCAAGAAGGTGGTCTGTGAGCAGAACTCGGTCCCATTACAGCAGATCAAGAAGAAGAGCCGGAAACGAAAGACTAAAAAGGGCACCGGCGCGAGCCAGCCGGCACCGAGTACGATCCGTGCTCAGGACGGGCCACCTTCACCTAAGGATATCTTGAGGAGGGTGCATGTGGCGGGTAGGGCGATGCTACCGACAAATATGCTCAATGCTGCAACCGGTGCTATGCGGAGTCTGCACGATAGTGTTCTTTCTTTGGAGAAGCGGCGTCTCAGAGAGAATGATGTGGCATACCCAGTTTTCGTGGCCAAGGTGCCAGAGGGCAAGGGCTTTGTGGATGGCGACATCGGGGGTATGATCGTCCTGCGGTTTGATGACATCTTTGCTATGTTTAACCTTCATCCGCTGCACTACACCTTCTTCGGCTGTTTTCGCTGAGTATGGAGATGCGGATCATTAGAGACAAGACCCCGGACATCGTGATAGTCGACCCCTTCTACATACGTGCCAAGCTCTTGAGCAGCGCTGGGGACCGCCAAGTCGTGAGTTCACACCTCGAAGGCGTCATTCTGGCAAACCCAGATAAGGATAACTTCCTTGTGGCTTACTTTCCCGAGTAAGTCATCCCTTAACCGCCCCGTAACATATGATTTCTTAGATTTCGATCGTTCTTTTTTTCTAACATTCTGTGTTCTGTGCAGTGACACAGATTGCACACTCATCTTCTTAAGCCCGAAATATTCCATGGCCACGTATTTCGACCCGAACCGTGACTCCAAGATAGACTACACAAATATCAAGAAAGTTCTTGATGATGTTCTCCCCGGCTACGCCAAATCTGGAGGCACCTTCACCAGGGCAGTTCGTAAGTATGGCAAGCACGTGTTCACCCACAATACGACGTTCTGCTGCGTCAAGTAGCCGCCTGGCGGTCAGAAGGATGCCTACTACGCCCTCCATCACATGCGGGCGATCATAAGGGACCTTCATCATCTTCTGCTACCAGATAATCTCAAAGATTGGGCCACGAGCTTGTCGGCAATCCAGGACGCGGACATCAGACAAGAATTCTTTTGCATCCAGTCGGAGTTTGCGGACATCATCCATCAAGATGTCCTTCATACCTCGGGGCAGTTCTTCCTCAGATATCAACCGTCCAACAGTGAGATAGACGGAACGCTACAAATGCAGGCTGACAACGCCCGCGATTTCATGACCATCACGACAGACGGCGGCTTCATCCACGCTCTTGTCCCATGAGTCGAGTCGAAAGTAGTGATGTGTAGTTCTGAAACATTGATTGGCTCATGTTGTAATTAAACTTTAATGAATTGTATGTCTCTTTGGTTTGGACAGTCGTTCAACTTAGATGTAATCGGTGCTATTTATTAGTAGGACCATGAATCATGCTATTAATGTCTTAATTTTCTCTTCCGATCCTTTTGTTGCATACTAATATATTGCTTATGTATGTATTGTCTGTTGTTTGGCTTGTGCATAGAGATGTCGTTGTATGTCGTGTACAAGGGTAAGGTTCCCGGAGTCTATGACGACTGGGAGGAGTGTCGGAGACAGGTTCACCGTTTTAGCGGTAACAGTTACAAAGGGTACACCACTAGGGCGGAGGCGGAATCTAGATACGCCCGCTATCTAGCGGGAGAGAGGAGGGAGCGTTGGAGGAACCGGATGAAGACCAGTTTCATCACGATGATGCTCATCGTGATGATCGCAGCTCTCTTCTATGTGATGGTAGTTTAGATGATCGATATCGACTTGTAATGTGAAGACAAACTCGATACTCGCGGTCTCGAGACTTGTAATGTTTTATCTTTGTTCGGTCTTTTGAATTCAAGACTAGTATGATGAATTGTATTCGGAGACTAATCTTCTATTGTATTCGATGAATCTGCTGTTGCTGTGTGCTGCTGTCTATATTCTGTCAAATAATATATTTTGTAACCTGTGCAAAAATCAGAAAAGTAAAAAAACTAATATTCATACTAATGGCGCATCACTACAGAATGCGCCATTACTATGCCAAAGTATACTAATGGTGCATCACCCAACAGTGCGCCATTAGTATGCCAAAGCACATGGTTAAATATGGCCCCCTGGGAGGCATACTAATGGCGCATGGTGTTCTATACTAATGGCGCACTGCGTGGTGCGCCATTAGTATACCAGATACTAATGGCGCAGCGGTGATGCGCCATTAGTAAGAAATACTAGTGGCGTGATACTAATGGCGCACCAGTAGTGCGCCATTAGTAGGCAAAACTGGTGCGCCATTAGTAGCCCTTTTCCTAGTAGTGCCCTCTCCTCGCCTGAAATCGTTACCGGCAAATATTTGGGAGATGCGAGATTACCGTCCTATCCCCAACCGACGTGATGTCTGAAATTTTAAACAGGGGATAAGTTCATAACTTTTCCACATTTCACACAAGTGCATCCCAAAGTTTGAGATCCCCCGCTCCCCCTCCATTTCCCCATTCATACACCATCGGCGCCACCACAACCTCCCCACTGCGGCCAGCCTCCTGCGTCCGCCACCCCATCCTCCACCTTACCGGAGCCGCTACCCCTACCCCGTCGTCCACTGCAAGAGATGGACGTGTCTCATCCACGGCGCCAGACCAGGATCCTTTCATCGCGTCGTCTTGCTTCATCGGCGCCGTCGTCCACCTTATCGTTGCCACTCCTACGACCGCCTCGTCCACGGCAACAGGATTTATCTCCCGACCCGGCTGTCTACCATCTAAAGTCTTCTTCCCCGCCGCCGACAGCCATTGCACCCGCAGCACCCTCAACGTATCAGCAGGGGCCTACACGGCGTCGCAAGAGAGGTGGTACTCTTCCATATATGCTTAAATTATTGATCTCACCCGGAAAATAGATCTTAAATTGTTTATTGTACTCTTCTTGCCCGTACCAAATTGTAGTGGCTAGTTGAATGCAAACATTGGTTGCGAAGTAGCTTTGTTCAGTTTGCACCTTTAGATCTGCCATGTCACGGTCACTATACTCGTAAAGCTTATGGTTTTCCCCTTTATATTCACTACCACCATCGTAACTACTAGGAAAATGCTTATACATAGAAGTTTACCAGTAGCGTTTGTTTGGGCCCCCATGCTACTGGTAATTACCAGTAGCGCTGGGTACAAAGCACGCTACTGGTATGGCTTATCAGTAGATTTGGTTTCTTTTGAGCACGCTATTAGTAAATATCCTCGATCGTGCCCCGCGGACAAGTGATAGTAGTAGCGAGGGTTTGCTGGGCCGCGCTAGCACTAGAAACATAGTCGTAGCGCGAGTCACGTAATGCGCTACAACTAGCCCAGCCCATCGAGACAACCAACCCAGCCCAGCGAACAGCCTCCATCGTTCCCTTATTTTCTCCTCTGCCTCCCGCGAACCCTCGCTGCCTCCACCAACGCCGGGCAATTCCGGCTACTTCCGGCGGCCCTCACCAGAGTCCAGCACACCCACGAGCTCTCCTCGCGATGGTTCTTCCTTCCCTCTGGCAAAATCCGCTCCTCGCGGCAGCAAGCGCTCGCGCACGACCCCTCCCTGCGGCTAGGGTTTCGGCTGCGTCCAACTCCGGCGTGGTGAGATCTCCTCTTCCCTCGATTCATGCCCTCTCCTCTCCCCTTCTTCCTTCTCTCCCCGCCCTTTTTTTCCTTCTGTTCCACTACATCCCTTCCTCCGTGCAATAATGCTCGCAACCTGTTTGTGTTTATGCCTAGCAGCCTTTTTTCCTTCTGTTCCACTACGTTCCTTCCTCCGTGCACAACCTGTTTGTGCTTATGCTCGGCGGCCTAAATCTTTCTCGTAGGTGGTATGCAAAGGTGAAAGATTGAATGGTTATGAATTTGTGATAAAATGATTTAAATACCAAGAGTTTTAAAACAGAGGAAAGGTGGAAAGGGCTTGGTATGCTTTGTCAGAACAGAAATATACAATTAGACTTGTTGAGCACTATTACTCCAATCAATTAGAGATGGTTGTCTTCTGTAACGGCTTCTGTCTTCATTACAGAGTTCAGCTCATTAGCAAATAATAACATTTAGTTGGACGCAGCTCGTGCAAGGACACTATATTTAGTTGAAGTTCCTTGATGTGCGAGATGCAAAGATTTTAGAACAGTTCGAAAGAATTACTGCTGTAAAAAAATCAGGCAGCTCTATTTGTCTTCGTTGGGAGGAGTAATTTCACTGCATTCATATACTGGAGAGTAAAATAATGAAAAGCTTCCTTGAGTGATGACTAATGAAAAGATTTTAGTACATAAAAATGACAAAACTAGCTTCAGGACGAACAACAGGTTTGCTAACCATTTGATCTCTTTTGTGCATTGCAGGTTTGCTACTTAATTCTCAAAACAATCATGCGTTTGCATCACCGTCCTATGGAACCACGAAGCCGGATCCAATGATTTCAGAGAACATTTACTGTGTTTATGGATCACTACATGTGATCTGCTAGAACAAGGTGAGATCCTTTTTCAGTAACCATTTCATTTGAAGACACATCATGCTTTTCCGAATATAACTGAACATCTAAAGCAGCTGACTCCAGGGTCTGCTAAGGTTCTATTTTAATCATATGATGAGCAAGGGGTCCGCAACATAGTCACATAATTACAAATCTGAAGCACCGTTTAGTTTGTTGGCTAGCAGATGAATCAGAACTGGGTACTTTTATCTGTTGCGAATAATTTAAATATATTTTTAGTGATCTTGTGTGCATTTATAAAAAATCTTAAGGTGGTCATGATTAGGCTGACCAGTAGGCTTTTCTTATGTGTGAACAGAAGAAGGAAGACGGTACCTATAGAACCAAAGTAATCAATTCTTTATGTACATTTATAGAAATAAAACAAAATAGATATAAGACGTTTTTGCACTTATCAAATCTATATGCATTCTTATATAACTATTCTCTACACTTTTCATAGCTACCGAAGCACCAGAACTGCTCTCTTTGATGGCATTGAAGAAGGTGGAATACGAGCACCAGCTTATTCTTCACATGAGATAGATGAACATGAGAATGAGCAAGCTATGGATTGATTGTAGAGATCGAGTCAGCATTCTCAAGAGGGTTGGTTCCACATAATGATTGAATATCCGAATGCTCCATCTTTGTTTTATGTAAAGAGTTGGTGTTTTCACATATTGATTGTGCTTGTTTATATTCTAAAAAAATGATTGTGCATGTTTATCTTTTAACTGTATCGCTTAGCTAAGATCATAAGAAGATATTTGTAGTTGTACGCTTTCTAAAAATGATATCTTTTCCTCGCAAAACGAAGAGATGATCAACTTTAGGAATTGCAACTTTATCCATGGTAACCATGTGCATTCCTAGACCATTTAGTTTGAATAGCCAGTGAGGAATTAAGCATATATTTTTGGCATGAGCCCCTTTAAATTGCTAGATGAGAAGGAATCTTAACTTAATGAGCGTGAATTGCAATATATTATTTGGTTGAACTGATGCAATTTGCTGATGCCTTCTTGCTTGCTTGCTTGCGAATGACCTGGGAATTATTTCTACTTGGTGCACAGCCTTTGCTTGTTGCAATTTGCCTCAAAAGCTTGTATTCAGAATCTATAACAAGATTTCGTACTGCCTTGGAATTCCTTATCTCCTTTTACTTGTGGTCATGCCTAGCACTATCTTGGTTCATTGTTTAATTCCAGGATTTGTGAGTTCCTAGTAGGGAACACATGGACACGAAGCTGCGGCGAGGACGACGATGATATCAACATGGGGCTGCGGCGGTAACGATGATGACGACGAGATCGACATCGTCATGGGGCTGCGGCGGCGACGACGACGACGGCATCCTCACGGTGCTGCAGCGGCGGCGATGATGACGACATCAACACCATCAAACACGGGCTTGTGGAGGCGCCGGCGACAATGACCTATAGGCGTGGTGTATATTGTATGTATGTATGTATATATATATATATTTGTATGTATGTATGTATGTATTAATTGTCTATAGTAGATGTGTATGATTGACTGTATGCATAAAATGTGCGTATTATAAAATGCATGTATGTGAGTACTATGAAATGTATGTCTACACTGGAATAGGTAGATTTTTATATTTTTTAAATCTTAATTAGTTACTAGTAGCATGGGTGTATCATAGAAGCGCTACTACTATCATCCTGTAGCGGTTGTTTCAAAACAAGTGCTACTGCTATCATCATTTACCAGTAGCGCGGGGTAAAAAACGCGCTACTGCTAAAAAATAGCTGTAGCGCCGCTACTCGCAGTGTTTTTTCCTAGTAGTGGTAGGTGCTTCACTACTTCATGTCGTGCTAGCACTGCTCCTCAAGACCTCAACCCATCAAGCGAAACAACATGCCACTCATAATTCCAAAGCTTATGTGTTGAAAAACGAATTTAATATGATGCTCATATTACTAAAACTGAGAACATTTAATTGGTCACTTAATATTCCTATATTCGTTTCGAAAAGCATGTGCGCCACCCACTGGTTCAGCTAGTTCAACTTTCCTGATTTTACTCTTGATGTTTAGGGTTTTCCCCTTTTATCTACTCTACTATGATCTGCGTAGGTGCTTTCTGTCGTACTGGCATTACTCCACCCTTCAAGCTAAACAACACAACACTCAAAATTCCAAAGCTTACTTGTTCAAATATGATTGTGATATGATACTGATATTAGTTAACAGACACATTTAATTGGTTAGCTAAAGGTCCCACTTGATTTTCCAAATGCATGCCGCGACATATAGAGAGACATCAGAATTGCATTTCTTTGTCACTTGTTGGCTGTACTTTCTTGTCCATACCAAATCTTAGTTGTTATTTCAAAGCAAAAATCGATTGCTAACTACCCTTTGCACGGTTTGCAGCTTCAGATCTGCCATCCCACTGCCATGGTCAACACTATACTCATCATGCTTACGGTTTCCCCATTTTATGATGACCACGATCAGCACTGCTCCACCCATCGAGCTAAACAAGCTTAGTTTTACAAATTCAAATCTGATATTATGCTGGTATTAGTAAAACTGAGAGATGTTTAATTGGTCAGCTAAATGTTCCTACTTTAGTTTCAAAATGCATGTGAGCCACATATGGAGAGACCGGAAGGAATAGTATTTCTCTGTACGCTCTGGTTCATCATGGGTGGCCAATCGACATTGTATAGAAAGACTTGTAATATCTTCAATCTGCTTGCTCTTTTGCTCTTCTTTAAGATGATCCTCTTCTCTTGCGGTCGACTGGTCAGGTCGAGTTATTCTTCTTTAGTATATTTTGAATCTGTCAGGTCAGGTCGACTTGTTATTCTTTACTATATGTTGAAGCTCTCATCTGCGAAGTATCATCACTTCTGGAGCTCTCATATTTTGAGTAGTATGCCACATTATATTAATGCACACACCAAATTACAACATGCATGGCACCTCTTAGAAGAATTGCAGAGATATCACAAAGGGGTTTACAGGGAGGAAGTATTGGATTAGAATCACTTTTGCATTACAAAGATAATCTCACTTGTTTTTATGTTTTCATGCATGTCAGGTATTGAACATTATCAAAATGAATATGAGAATGGGCGCACGAGAGGAATATTGCGGAACAATCCACTGGCTAACAAACTTGGCATGGTGGAGGATGGCCTATCTTA
This sequence comes from Triticum dicoccoides, assembly GCF_002162155.2. Lineage (NCBI taxonomy): Eukaryota > Viridiplantae > Streptophyta > Magnoliopsida > Poales > Poaceae > Triticum > Triticum dicoccoides. The sequence continues at coordinate 73,205,964 of NC_041388.1, forward strand.
TTCACCCATCAAGGTGCATGCTCTAACTTGGCAAAGTTGTATTGGTCGCACATATTTTGCATCTAACCTCTTGCATTATTTCTACTTTGTTACACCATCTGCTTAGTTTAAGCATCATATATGAGTATATGCCAAACCTATCCATTTTCTATACCTATTCCATGTGTCGTCATACTATGTTTTTCCAGTCAAATGTTGTTCTTTCGTAATAGATGTCTAAAAGGAAGAGGGTGAGTGCAGATCCTCAAGGAGTACAAACTAGGTATTTGGAAAAGGTAGTGATACCTGTTAAATCAGATAGATCAGCGGCCACAGAAAACACAAGCCCAATTGTACTAGACTTTACCCCTAGTCCAGTGGCCAAACCCCTATTAGAACTACTGAGAGCCCAGCGTCAGGTACTATCTATGATATCAATTCAAAATTTGAACTCCTAAATTTCTGCATGTGCCTTACCTTCTCTCTTGTATGAAAACTAATTTCAGATGAATCTCCTTGCTCAAAGGATCATAGGATCTCACGACAATACTGGGCTCTGCATTGCTCTTGTCAGTACCTCTTTCCCTTTGTCAGCATACTTACACTCATTGTTGTTTGATTATGTAGCATCACTGTAAATGTTCACTTCTTTATACTCCCTTTTCTTGAAATTATAAGATCTATATTTACTCTTAGATAAATGTAGAATTAACACAATGGTTGAAGTTTTGGATTGCTCATGTAAGTACATGTTGTCATGTACTCCCTCCGTATCGAATTAATTGATGATTAATTGGATGTATTTAGAACTTAATAGTGCTAGATACATCCATTTGAGCGACAAGTAATAACAGACGGTGGTGGTATTACAATACATGCATCGCGAGATAGTTGATTGTCTAGCATTACTCTGCATCTTATCTGCTCTGCCCTCCACTTTCTCCAAACTATCATATCTACATTTACTCTTACCAAAATGTTGAGTAAAGCCAATGCCACTGCACACGTTGATGTCTGCATTCCTCTTGTCAGTACCTTTTGCCTTGTAACGTTGTACTTAATTAATTGCTATTTGATTATGTATCATCAGTCTGCACCTGAGCTTCTTTAACCTCTATTTCTTCCAATATTATTTAATCTATATTTACTCTTTGCAAAATGTAGAATAAGGGCAATGCTTATAAAGAATTTTCTTTCGGGAATTTATTGAATCATCCTTCCATCAACATGGAGAAGGGCTTTATCCAGACCGTGTTAACATGTAATGTAAGTTCATCCTTCTCAAGCCTTCAAACTTTGTTCTAGTATAGATTTGGATATGCATCATTTCCTCCACTGTTGTTTACATCTGATTGAATGTTTGCAACAACTACCAGTTTTAAATTGTAGTTGTAAAAACATGTTCCTTATGCAGAACAGATCCATTTATTTGCATATATAATTGTGAAACATGTTACGTGTCTCCTTGTTTCTCTTTCAGAGTCGTATCTCTTATGCCAGGCAGAACTTTAGGAAAGATAGTGAGCCAAACCATCTTGAGGACAGCGAGATGACCCCAAGGTCCTCTCTTGATGAAGACAGTGAGTTGAAGCTACTCACCAGCAGGTGTGAGACAACCTCTGTGCAGTCGCTGCCTCAATCAGTCCGACTTCTTTAGTATCAACTTAAAGCGGAAAGGCTTGCTTCAACTGAGCTCCGACTTGAAGTCAAAGATGTAATGAAGATGTTAGGGGACTGCCTTGCGCAATATGGTGCCATACAGCTAGGGATGAAGCATCTATCATTGACACAACTGAGGTCTCATCAGCTTGTTCGGCTGCTTGCGGGGCCCGACCTTGCCAGGTCTATTGCCTTTTGAAGTGCCCTCAGTTTTGTATATTCTTTTGTCGGTGCGGTTATATGCACTGGTGGCGACCTTTGATGCCCAGTGTATGTAATCCGCGGTCATGTTGCGCTTTATTATCACCGGTAGCGAACTTTGATTCCCAGTGGATGTAATATGATGTAATTTCTTTATTGTATAGTCTGGTTCTTTGGTGGGTATGCTATAATTTAGGCCGGAAGGTTCAGTGGATCTCAGTGTTGTCGGTCTTCAGGTCGGCCCATTACTCAAATGGGCCAAAACGTGGGCCTATAATCATCTTGGGCCATTAGTAGGCCATGGGCTACATATTTATTGTAGTGACACTGGGCCTCCTATGGGCCATAGAAAAATGGTCCTTCTATGGGCCGTAGAAACAATGGGCCTTCTACAGGTCGTATCATCAATGGGCCTTATATGGGTCGTACGATCGATTGGCCAAACATGGGCCCAAAACAGACTGCATTATGGCCGTAAACGGGCTAGAGTTGGAGTCGTCCGTTCATGGGCCGACCATAACGAGTCGTCGTTAATATGCCGTATTTGATGGCGCTATGAAAACGGCCCAACGTATTAACGGGCCACAAATGGGCCGACTGTAACCACGGGCTGAATTTGGCCCACAAGAAGAAAATGGCAGTAATGGGCCGTAAGTAACCGAATGCTGGAAATGAGCCCAAGAATAAATGGGCCCTCAGAAGGCCGAAAGATAATATGGGCTGCAAACGGCCCAATGGATGAATGGGCCGTTAATGGGTATAAAGTGATACACTATTCATTACGGGCCAGTTTCACCACGGGCCATTAATGGGCCAAGAGTTACAAAGGGCCTCATATGGGCTGAAAGATGTCATGGGCCATATATGGGCCGGAACTTAAAATGGGCTGGAATCTTATTGGATGGCTCAGATGACGCTACCGGGCCTAATTCGGATAGGTCGTAACGGGCCCTGGGTTAGCGGGCTGTAAATGGGCTATATGCGAACATGCCGTTAATAGGCTTTCTGTGGGCCGGCCCGCCACCTTTTGACCAAGTCAAACGGGCCGACCTTTTCATGGGAATGGGCCTCTGTTCGGCCGTGCCACGTGTCGACGTATCATAGGCGCCTTTGGTCCAATGAGTGGATGACATTTGTCCCAACGGTGAGCCAACACGTGTTTCCTCTAGCAAATGATGATTTTACACGTGGAAAATCCCTATTGGTCGAGGCTGTTAGCGGGTTATCGGATCCAAAACCAGACCTGATAGCTTAACGGTGTTCCGTTATGGTGGATGCCACGTGTCGGTCACCCTTGACGAAAGCACTTCTGTGACGCGTGATTTATCGTCATGGAAGTGGACACTTCCGTGATGATAATTTTGGTAATGTCATGGAACACTTCTACGATGGCACAGGTATGACTATCTTGATTCTGTCATAAAATCATCATGGATGTACATGCATGACAAAAAATGCGACCTACTGTGACAAACACGTATCATCATGGAAGTGTATTTTTTTGTAGTGATCGCATCTTCTGCAACTCCTTCTTTCCACGCATTGGTGACAAGGACAAGGTGCATGCCTATCTTGTGGATATGATGCTCATTTGTGAAGAGGCGCGTCATACTCAGACGCAACCACTTGATGTCTCACATATCATGTGGTGCGAGCTTCGGTTTGCGATGCTCAACCGCAAGGTACCCATCTATGGACCTTGCCTGTTTCTGTTGATCTCGAAGACTTGGGAGAAGCTCTATCCCTATGATGAGTTTCTTGCCCCTGACTGGACTCGTCATGAGCCCATCAAGCTCTGTGTCAAGCCCCAGTGGGCCAACACTACTACCCGTGTTGAGGCGGCAGCTGCTTAGATGGATGTGGATGAGGATGAGATTGAGGAGGAGGACGCTGACGAGGACAGCTCTGCTGGCTATTCGCCTTCCTCTTCTGAGCCTTCTTGGGCTAACAAACTGAAGAACAAGATGAAGGCTCTATTCTGCATGTAGGACAAGGGGCAGTACCGTCTCATGTTGCTCAGAAGGAGAGTCGCCGCCGTGACAAGGGGATCTTGAGGACGTTTGGCGAGGACATATCCAGTGGGTTCGAGAAGCACATCACTCCAGAGACCGAATGGATGGCAAAGCAGGGTTACAAGTCGACTAATTCTGAGGAGGAGCCCATCCCCACTGCTGAGACCGATGAGGAGTATGACGAGTGATCGTTTCAACTTGAGCCACCACTTGTGTCGTAGGTGTCCTCTCTGCCTTTTTGGTGTCTCGATGCCAAAGGGGAGAGAGTGTAGGATTTGCGAGACGTGTGTCATGTTTCGTCTTGTCGCTTTGCTTTCGCTTCATTGAACCTCGTTTGCTTTGGTTTGGTTGTGCTTGCGAGACCCTTCTATCATATGGTGTAAGACATATGCACTCTTGCGTACCTTATTGAGCCTATGCTATCTTGTGTCCTTTACTTTGTGCTCATAGTTTGTATCTTGCTTAGTGTTGGGTTTATTATTGCAAGTTATGCCTTGTCTATAAAATATAGGGGGAGTGTTGATCCTAGCATGTGTGTCGTGCAGTCCAAAGCACTTCTCAAATATGCACACATCTAGGGGGAGCCCGTCTATATTTTATAGATGGTGGGATTGTCGTTGTATCTCTTTATATCCCTTTGTGCAAATCCCGTATTGTCATCAATCCACCAAGAAGGGGGAGATTGTAAGAGCATGTTTATCCCTTAGTAGTTTTGGTGATTGATGACAATGCTTTTGCAGACTAATCATGTGCAATGATCATTTCAGATATACCGTGTCAAAGCACAAGACGATTTGGTACCCCTTGGAGCTTATCGAAGACGGCGTTTCTCTAGTTTCTTTTCGGTGGACTTGAGTCGTAGGAAAGCCGTACTATTAAGAGGGGGTCCACGTTGGAAAGGTTTGGGTGAAATCAACACGTACACGTTTGCTCCTTTTTGCACCACCTTTCCTTTGGCTCTTTGGAGCATCCTCCGTCTCTCAGCATCTTTGCAAAATGAAGGACTCCTGGTGTTGCTGTTTTGGGGCACGCGGTAGTACTGCTCTTCGGAGCGGTAGTACCACGGGGCCTTGCGGTAGTACCAGCCATAGGCGCGATAGTACCGCAGATACTCACGTAAGTACCGCTCCTTGGGGGAGATAGTACCGTGGCCTCTGGCCAGGCTCAGCCACTCGAGCGGTTGTAGGGGCGGATGTAATTTTTTACATCTGCGCCCTACGCGGTAGTACCGCCCATGGGTGCGGTAGTACCGTGAGCCCTGGCCTGGCACAGCAACATGAGCGCAAGTAGGGGCGGATGTAATTTTTTACATCCGCGCCCTACGCGGTAGTACCTCTCCAGGCATACGGCACTACCGTGCCGGATTTTTGCACAGATCCCAACTCAGCGGAAGTTGCCACTGATGTATTTTTATATGTCCGTGCCTTCCCAAATCTAGACCTTACCTACCTTGCGGTAGTACCGCAAGGGGGAGCAGTAGTACCACGCCATCGGTTCTACCGCCCTCTGCTTCATCGCATTTGGGTTGTTTGGATTCTGCTGCATGGGCGGTAGTAACGCATTGACTTGCGGTAGTACCGTGTGCCCTAGCGGTAGTACCGCGCCTCCGGTGTGGTAGTACCGTGAAGGAAATATGCCCTAGAGGCAATAATAAAGTTATTATTTATTTCCTTATATCATGATAAAAGTTTATTATTCATGCTAGAATTGTATTAACCGGAAACATAATACATGTGTGAATACATAGACAAACAGAGTGTCACTAGTATGCCTCTACTTGACTAGCTCGTTAATCAAAGATGGTTATGTTTCCTAACCATGAGCAAAGAGTTGTTATTTGATTAACGGGATCACATCATTAGTTGAATGATCTGATTGACATGACCCATTCCATTAGCTTAGCACCCGATCGTTTAGTATGTTGCTATTGCTTTCTTCATGACTTATACATGTTCCTATGACTATGAGATTATGCAACTCCCGTTTGCTCGAGGAACACTTTGTGTGCTACCAAACGTCACAACGTAACTGGGTGATTATAAAGGAGCTCTACAGGTGTCTCCAAAGGTACATGTTGGGTTGGCGTATTTCGAGATTAGGATTTGTCACTCCGATTGTCGGAGAGGTATCTCTGGGCCCTCTCGATAATGCACATCACTTAAGCCTTGCAAGCATTGCAACTAATGAGTTAGTTGCGGGATGATGTATTACAGAACGAGTAAAGAGACTTGCCGGTAACGAGATTGAACTAGGTATTGAGATACCGACGATCGAATCTCGGGCAAGTAACATACCGATGACAAAGGGAACGACGTATGTTGTTATGCGGTCCGACCGATAAAGATCTTCGTAGAATATGTAGGAGCCAATATGAGAATCCAGGTTCCGCTATTGGTTATTGACCGGAGACGTGTCTCGGTCATGTCTACATTATTCTCGAACCCGTAGGGTCCGCACGCTTAAGGTTTCCATGACAGTTATATTATGAGTTTATGAGTTTTGATGTACCGAAGTTAGTTCGGAGTCCCGGATGTGATCACGGACATGACGAGGAGTCTCGAAATGGTCGAGACATAAAGATTGATATATTGGACGGCTATATTCGGACACCGGAAGTGTTCCGGGTGATTTTGGAGAAAACTGGAGAGCCGGA
>NC_041388.1:73212828-73219708 GCF_002162155.2 Triticum dicoccoides
GGTGGGCCGCGCGCCTCCTCCCCCCTGGTCCGAATTGGACTAGGAGAGGGGGGCGGCGCCCCCCTTTCCCTCTCCCTCCCCACTTCTTTCCCCCTCCTAGTAGGAGTCCTACTCCTACTAGGAGGAGGACTCCTCCTTGGCGCGCCTATAGGGCCGGCCGGCCTCCTCCCCTTGCTCCTTTATATACGGGGGCAGGGGGCACCCCTAGACACACAAGTTGATCCACGTGATCATATTCTTAGCCGTGTGCGGTGCCCCCTTCCACCATAGTCATCGATAATATTGTAGCGGTGCTTAGGCGAAGCCCTGCGACGGTAGTACATCAAGATCATGACCACGCCATCGTGCTGACGGAACTCTTCCCCGACACTTTGCTGGATCGGAGTCCGGGGATCATCATCGAGCTGAACGTGTGCTAGAACTCGGAGGTGCCGTAGTTTCGGTGCTTGATCGGTCGGGCCATGGAGACGTACGACTACATCAACCAAGTTAACGCTTCCGTTGTCAATCTAGAAGGGTACATAGATCACACTCTCCCCCTCTCGTTGCTATGCATCACCATGATCTTGCGTGTGCGTAGGAAATTTTTTAAAATTACTACGTTCCCCAACAGTGGTATCAGAGCCTAGGTTTTATGTGTTGATTTTATTTGCATGAGTAGAACACAAGTGAGTTGTGGGCGATATAAGTCATACTGCTTACCAGCATGTCATACTTTGGTTCGGCGGTATTGTTGGACGAAGCGGCCCGGACCGACATTACGCGTACGCTTACGCGAGACCGGTTCTCCCGACGTGCTTTGCACATAGGTGGCTTGCGGGTGACAGTTTCTCCAACTTTAGTTGAACCGAGTGTGGCTACGCCCGGTCCTTGCGAAGGTTAAAACAGCACCAACTTGACAGACTATCGTTGTGGTTTTGATGCGTAGGTAAGATTGGTTCTTGCTTAAGCCCGTAGCAGCCACGTAAAACTTGCAACAACAAAGTAGAGGACGTCTTACTTGTTTTTGCAGGGCATGTTGTGATGTGATATGGTCAAGACATGATGCTAAATTTTATTGTATGAGATGATCATGTTTTGTAACCGAGTTATCAGCAACTGGCAGGAGCCATATGGTTGTTGCTTTATTGTATGCAATGCAATCGCGCTGTAATGCTTTACTTTATCACTAAGCGGTAGCGATAGTCGTGGAAGCATAAGATTGACGAGACGACAACGATGCTACGATGGTGATCAAGGTGTCGCGTCGGTGACGATGGTGATCACAATGGTGCTTCGTAGATGGAGATCACAAGCACAAGATGATGATGGCCATATCATATCACTTATATTAATTGCATGTGATGTTTATCTTTTATGCATCTTATCTTGCTTTGATTGATGGTAGCATTATAAGATGATCTCTCACTAAATTATCAAGAAGTGTTCTCCCTGAGTATGCACCATTGTGAAAGTTCTTCGTGCTGAGGCACCACGTGATGATCGGGTGTGATAGGCTCTACGTTCAAATACAACGGGTGCAAAACAGTTGCACACGTGGAATACTCAGGTTATACTTGACGAGCCAAGCATATACAGATATGGCCTCGGAACAGGGAGACCGAAAGGTCGAGCGTGAATCATATAGTAGATATGATCAACATAATGATGTTCACCAATGAAACTACTCCATCTCACGTGATGATCGGACATGGTTTAGTTGATTTGGATCACGTAATCACTTAGAGGATTAGAGGGATGTCTATCTAAGTGGGAGTTCTTTAAATATGATTAATTGAACCTAAATTTATCATGAACTTAGTACCTGATAGTATCTTGCTTGTTTATGTATGATTGTAGATAAATGGCCCGTGCTGTTGTTCCATTGAATTTTAACGCGTTCCTTGAGAAAGCAAAGTTGAAAGATGATGGTAGCAATTACATGGACTGGGTCCATAACTTGAGGATTATCCTCATTGCTGCATAGAAGAATTACGTCCTGGAAGCACCGCTGGGTGCCAGGCTATTGCTGGAGCAACACCAGATGTTGTGAACGTCTGGCAGAGCAAAGCTGATGACTACTCGATAGTTCAGTGTGCCATGCTTTACGGCTTAGAACCGGGACTTCAACGATGTTTTGAACGTCATGGAGCATATGAGATGTTCCAGGAGTTGAAGTTAATATTTCAAGCAAATGCCCGGATTGAGAGATATGAAGTCTCCAATAAGTTCTATAGCTGCAAGATGGAGGAGAACGGTTCTGTCAGTGAGCATATACTCAAAATGTCTGGGTATAATAATCACTTGATTCAAATGGGAGTTAATCTTCCAGATGATTGCGTCATTGACAGAATTCTCCAATCTCTTCCACCAAGCTACAAGAGCTTCGTGATGAACTATAATATGCAAGGGATGAATAAGACTATTCCCGAGCTCTTCGCAATACTAAAAGCTGCGGAGGTAGAAATCAAAAAGGAGCATCAAGTGTTGATGGTCAACAAGACCACTAGTTTCAAGAAAAAGGGCAAAGGGAAGAAGAAAGGGAACTTAAAAAAGAACGGCAAGCAAGTTGCTACTCAAGAGAAGAAACCCAAGTCTGGACCTAAGCCTGAAACTGAGTGCTTCTACTGCAAGCAGACTGGTCACTAGAAGCGGAACTGCCCCAAGTATTTGGCGGATAAGAAGGATGGCAAGGTGAACAAAGGTATATGTGATATACATGTTATTGATGTGTACCTTACTAATGCTCGCAGTAGCACATGGGTATTTGATACTGGTTCGGTTGCTAATATTTGCAACTCGAAACAGGGACTACGAATTAAGCGAAGATTGGCTAAGGACCAGGTGACGATGCGCGTGGGAAACGGTTCCAAAGTCGATGTGATCGCGGTCGGCACGCTACCTCTACATCTACCTTCGGGATTAATATTAGACCTAAATAATTGTTATTTGGTGCCAGCGTTAAGCATGAACATTATATCTGGATCTTGTTTGATGCGAGACGGTTATTCATTTAAATCAGAGAATAATGGTTGTTCTATTTATATGAGTAATATCTTTTATGGTCATGCACCCTTGAAGAGTGGACTATTCTTATTGAATCTCGATAGTAGTAACACACATATTCATAATGTTGAAGCCAAAAGATGCAGAGTTGATAATGATAGTGCAACTTATTTATGGCACTGCCGTTTAAGTCATATCGGTGTAAAGCGCATGAAGAAACTCCATACTGATGGACTTTTGGAACCACTTGATTATGAATCACTTGGTACTTGCGAACCGTGCCTCATGGGCAAGATGACTAAAATGCCATTCTCCGGTACTATGGAGAGAGCAACAGATTTGTTGGAAATCATACATACAGATGTATGTGGTCCGATGAATATTGAGGCTCGTGGCGGATATCGTTATTTTCTCACCTTCACAGATGACTTAAGCAAATATGGGTATATCTACTTAATGAAACATGTCTGAAATGTTTGAAAAGTTCAAAGAATTTCAGAGTGAAGTTGAAAATCATCGTAACAAGAAAATAAAGTTTCTACGATCTGATCGTGGAGGAGAATATTTGAGTTACGAGTTTGGTGTACATTTGAAACAATGCGGAATAGCTTCGCAACTCACGCCACCCGGAACACCACAGCGTAATGGTGTGTCTGAACGTCGTAATCGTACTTTACTAGATATGGTGCGATCTATGATGTCTCTTACTGATTTACCGCTATCGTTTTGGGGTTATGCTTTGGAGACGGATGCATTCACGTTAAATAGGGCACCATCAAAATCCGTTGAGACGACACCTTATGAACTATGGTTTGGCAAGAAACCAAAGTTGTCGTTTCTGAAAGTTTGGGGCTGCGATGCTTATGTGAAAAAGCTTCAACCTGATAAGCTCGAACCCAAATCGGAGAAATGTGTCTTCATAGGATATCCAAAGGAGACTATTGGATACACCTTCTATCACAGATCCGAAGGCAGGACTTTTGTTGCTAAGTTCGGAAACTTTCTAGAGAAGGAGTTTCTCTCGAAAGAAGTGAGTGGGAGGAAAGTAGAACTTGACGAGGTAACTGTACCTGCTCACTTATTGGAAAGTAGTGCATCACAGAAAACTGTTTCTGTGACACCTACACCAATTAGTGAGGAAGCTAATGATAATGATCATGAAACTTCAGAACAAGATACTACTGAACCTCGTAGATCAACCAGAGTGAGATCCGCGCCAGAGTGGTACGGTAATCCAGTTCTGGAAGTCATGCTACTAGATCATGATGAACCTACGAACTATGAAGAAGCGATGGTGAGCCTAGATTCCGCAAAATGGCTTGAAGCCATGAAATCTGAGATGGGATCCATGTATGAGAACAAAGTATGGACTTTGGTTGACTTGCCCAATGATCGGCAAGAAATTGAGAATAAATGGATCTTCAAGAAGAAGACTGACGCCAACGGTAATATTACTGTCTGCAAAGCTCGACTTGTCGCAAAAGGGTTTCGGCAAGTTCAAGGGGTTGACTACGATGAGACCTTCTCACCCGTAGCGATGCTTAAGTCTGTCCGAATCATGTTAGCAATTGCCGCATTTTATGATTATGAAATTTGGCAGATGGATGTCAAAACTGCATTCCTGAATGGATTTCTGGAAGAAGAGTTGTATATGATGCAACCGGAAGGTTTTGTCGATCCAAAGGGAGCTAACAAAGTGTGCAAGCTCCAGTGATCCATTTATGGACTGGTGCAAGCCTCTCGGAGTTGGAATAAACGCTTTGATAGTGTGATCAAAGTATTTGGTTTTATACAGACTTTTGGAGAAGCCTGTATTTACAAGAAAGTGAGTGGGAGCTCTGTAGCATTTTTGATATTATATGTGGATGACATATTACTAATTGGAAATGATATAGAATTTCTGGATAGCATAAAGGGATACTTGAATAAGAATTTTTCAATGAAAGACCTCGGTGAAGCTGCTTACATATTAGGCATTAAGATCTATAGAGATAGATCAAGACGCTTAATTGGACTTTCACAAAGCACATACCTTGACAAAGTTTTGAAGAAGTTCAAAATGGATCAAGCAAAGAAAGGGTTCTTGCCTGTGTTACAAGGTGTGAAGTTGAGTAAGACTCAATGCCCGACCACTGAAGAAGATAGAGAGAAAATGAAAGATGTTCCCTATGCTTCAGCCATAGGCTCTATCATGTATGCAATGCTGTGTACCAGACCTGATGTGTGCCTTGCTATAAGTCTAGCAGGGAGGTACCAAAGTGATCCAGGAGTGGATCACTGAACAGCAGTCAAGAACATCCTGAAATACCTGAAAAGGACTAAGGATATGTTTCTCATTTATGGAGGTGACAAAGAGCTCATCATAAAAGGTTACGTTGATGCAAGCTTTGACACTGATCCAGACGATTCTAAATCGCAAACCGGATACGTGTTTACATTAAACGGTGGAGCTGTCAGTTGGTACAGTTCTAACCAAAGCGTTGTAGCGGGATCTACATGTGAAGCGGAGTACATAGCTGCTTCGGAAGCAGCAAATGAAGGAGTCTAGATGAAGGAGTTCATATCTGATCTAGGTGTCATACCTAGTGCATCGGGTCCAATGAAAATCTTTTGTGACAATACTGGTGCAATTGCCTTGGCAAAGGAATCCAGATTTCACAAGAGAACCAAGCACATCAAGATACGCTTCAATTCCATCCGGGATCTAGTCCAGGTGGGAGACATAGAGATTTGCAAGATACATACAGATCTGAATGTTGTAGACCCGTTGACTAAGCCTCTTCCACGAGCAAAACATGATCAGCACCAAGGCTCCATGGGTGTTAGAATCATTACTGTGTAATCTAGATTATTGACTCTAGTGCCAGTGGGAGACTGAAGGAAATATACCCTAGAGGCAATAATAAAGCTATTATTTATTTCCTTATATCATGATAAATGCTTATTATTCATGCTAGAATTGTATTAACTGGAAACATAATACATGTGTGAATACATAGACAAACAGAGTGTCACTAGTATGCCTCTACTTGACTAGCTCGTTAATCAAAGATGGTTATGTTTCCTAACCATGAGCAAAGAGTTGTTATTTGATTAACGGGATCACATCATTAGTTGAATGATCTGATTGACATGACCCATTCCATTAGCTTAGCACCCGATCGTTTAGTATGTTGCTATTGCTTTCTTCATGACTTATACATGTTCCTATGACTATGAGATTATGCAACTCCCGTTTGCCCGAGGAACACTTTGTGTGCTACCAAACGTCACAACGTAAATGGGTGATTATAAAGGAGCTCTACAGGTGTCTCCAAAGGTACATGTTGGGTTGGCGTATTTCGAGATTAGGATTTGTCACTCCGATTGTCGGAGAGGTATCTCTGGGCCCTCTCGATAATGCACATCACTTAAGCCTTGCAAGCATTGCAACTAATGAGTTAGTTGCGGGATGATGTATTACAGAACGAGTAAAGAGACTTGCCGGTAACGAGATTGAACTAGTTATTGAGATACCGACGATCGAATCTCGGGCAAGTAACATACCGATGACAAAGGGAACGACGTATGTTGTTATGCGGTCTGACCGATAAAGATCTTCGTAGAATATGTAGGAGCCAATATGAGAATCCAGGTTCCGCTATTGGTTATTGACCGGAGACGTGTCTCGGTCATGTCTACATTGTTCTCGAACCCGTAGGGTCCGCACGCTTAAGGTTTCGATGACAGTTATATTATGAGTTTATGAGTTTTGATGTGCCGAAGTTAGTTCGGAGTCCTGGATGTGATCACGGACATGACGAGGAGTCTCGAAATGGTCGAGACATAAAGATTGATATATTGGACGGCTATATTCGGACACCGGAAGTGTTCCGGGTGATTTCGGAGAAAATCG
>NC_041388.1:73220051-73252537 GCF_002162155.2 Triticum dicoccoides
GAGAAGTAATGGGCCATATGGGCCTTAGTGGAGAGAGAGAGGGGCAGCCATAGGTGGGCCGCGCGCCTCCTCCCCCCTGGTCCGAATTGGACTAGGAGAGGGGGGCAGCGCCCCCCTTTCCCTCTCCCTCCCCACTTCCTTCCCCCTCCTAGTAGGAGTCCTACTCCTACTAGGAGGAGGACTCCTCCTTGGCGCGCCTATAGGGCCGGCCGGCTCCTCCCCTTGCTCCTTTATATACAGGGGCAGGGGGCACCCCTAGACACACAAGTTGATCCACGTGATCATATTCTTAGCCATGTGCGGTGCCTCCTTCCACCATAGTCGTCGATAATATTGTAGCGGTGCTTAGGCGAAGCCCTGCGACGGTAGTACATCAAGATCGTCACCATGCCGTTGTGCTGACGGAACTATTCCCTAACACTTTGCTGGATCAGAGTCCAGGGATCGTCATCGAGCTGAACGTGTGCTAGAACTCGGAGGTGTCGTAGTTTCGGTGCTTGATCGGTCGGGTCGTGGAGACGTACGACTACATCAACCAAGTTAACGCTTCCGTTGTCAATCTACAAGGGTACGTAGATCACACTCTCCCCCTCTCGTTGCTATGCATCACCATGATCTTGCGTGTGCGTAGGAAGTTTTTTGAAATTACTACGTTCCCCAACATATCGTGCTTCGTAGGCTGAGTTGGTGGATAACAGTTGGATTTGTTCTTCCACTATATAAGGGGAGTCTTCTTCTCCGAGTTGACTACCTGTTCTACCTCCAAGCTCCATTGTTGCTCTAAGCTCCATTTTCGCCCGATCTCTCTCCCTAGCTGATCAAACTTGTTGATCTCCTAGGGATTGGTTGAGAAGGCCTAGATCTACACATCCACCAAGAGATATTTGATTCCCCCCACTAATCCCTCACGGATCTTGTTACTCTTGGGTGTTTGAGCACCCTAGACGGTTGAGGTCACCGCGGATCGATACTCCATTGTGGTGAAGCTTCGTGGTGTTGTTGGGAGCCTCCAATTAAGTTGTGGAGATTGCCCCAACCTTGTTTGTAAAGGTTTGGTTGCCGCCTTCAAGGGCACCAATAGTGGAATCACGGCATCTCGCATTGTGTGAGGGCGTGAGGAGAATATGGTGGCCCTAGTGGCTTCTTGGGGAGCATTGTGCCTCCACACCGCTCCGACGGAGACGTACTTCCTCTCAAAGGGAAGGAACTTCGGTAACACATCCTCGTCTTCATCGACTCAACACTTGGTTATCTCATCCCTTTACTCGTGCGAGCTTATCTTGTGTTACTTCCTTTGCTCACTTGTTTACTTATTGTTGTTGCATCATATAGGTTGCTCACCTAGTTGCATATCTAGACAACCTACTTTGATGCAAAGTTTAAATTGGTAAAGAAAAGATAAAAATTGTTAGTTGCCTATTCACCCCCCCTCTAGTCAACTATATCAATCCTTTCAACATTGATCTCCATTGAAGCATCATTGTCATCTCGCCAACTATTGCTTTTACGACTATCGCTACCGCTTAGTGATAAAGTAAAGCAATTACATAGCGATTGCATTTCATACAATAAAGTGACAACCATATGTGTTGGGGATATGACTACCAGGTATGACCCGCCCAGGAGGGGCCGGGTCAATCACAATGGCAGGTTACTTAAAAGGAAGGCCGAAGAGTATACAAGGTGACGGTTTATGATAAGGCTTGTAGTAGGCCCAAGCCCAGAGACAGCTTAAGGCCCGTAAGTATAAACCGCCATGTATGAATAAGACTTTTAAAGTAAGGCATGTAAGAGTTGTAACCGAACCGGACACGCTGTATGAGCCGGCCGGGACTCTAGGCCGCAGGGCGTCAACCCGTGTATATAAGGGGGCGATCTGGCGGCGGCTCAGGGCAAGAAACAATTGATCGAGAGCCAAGCTAGCGTATTTCGCTCCTTGGTCATCGAAACCTAGCAATACCACATTAACTGGACTAGGCTTTTCCTTCATCGCAAGGGGTCGAACCAGTATAAGCCTCTTGTGTCCTTTGTCCCGTTTAACCCCTTTAAGCTTCCTAGTTGTGATGGCTCCATGACTAAGTCCTTTCACTAGGACATCTGCCGTGATAATTCCATGATAGTTGGCGCCCACCGTGGGGCTAGCGCAGGGTGGATTTGAGTTCTTGAAGGGCAGCTTCGAAGGTCTCAAGGGATACGTTGTGGGCCGGATGACCAAGAGTCGTCGTGGCAAGCTCTACATCGATGATGCAGGCTGGGGCCCCGACTCTGGCTCAATTGAGTACGGGTACCGGGTCCCCTTCGGTGGAATCCACGTCTTCATCGGCCAGATCGATGAGTCGGGCCCTGAGCCGGACATTTGCACCGGCCTCATCAAAATGGCTCAGCGTGCGAGACCCGCCCGGACTCAGCCCACCGTGAAGCGTGCCTTCGTGGGTTGCATCCATGGAGGGGAGTTTTCTGAAGGATCTATGGATGGCGGTGAGACGACCGTCTACTCTGACGGTGAGTCGTCCACAGGTGAGACAGATTCATTGTATCAACTACAAGATGGCGGGCTTGGGGGTTGTTCCGATGGCAGCAGTATTCCGGACCCCTTTGAGCCGCCGAACATAGCGGGGATCTTCATGACTGGTACGCAGCCCGCTCAAAACTCTACGGCTGCGACAGCAATAACCACCGGGTCGGCAGCGGCTGGGTCAGGAGACCCCGCGCGCCCGCCTGCTCAGGTGCTGATGGATCTCATGGATAGGATGACGGACATATTGACCGCCTTGGTCGAACCGGCGGATAAGGCTCAGCATGATGCGGAGGTGCCACGGTTACGCGGGGAGGTAGCACAAGCCAAGGAAAACTTGGCAGCGGAGGACGTCAGGATGGCTTCAGAGCAGGCGGCTTTGTATGCTCGGGCTCAGCAACTTCAATCAGAAACCTTTCGGTTCATGATGGATCTGAACGCATCAAATGAGGTCATGAGGAGAAGGCACCAGAAGACTCAATCACGCATGCCTCTGACTTACGATTCAAGGAACCTCTTCCACACGCCCGGGGCAGGCCCCAGTAACCTGCCGGAGGCAAACCGGATTACAACACCCGGGGCTGGGGCGCCGGTTCAACCGCGGGCTAGGGAACCCCCTCGTGTGAATACTGCTTCGCCTTGTTATGCACCAACACCACCGAGTCATTTTTCTAACCCTTTGGAGAATCTGATCACTGCATCGGCACGCTTGGAGGCTCTCCCAATGGAAGGCGACTCTCCAACGGCGATCGAAACGCGAAGGGTCAAAGAACTTCTTCAGACGGCTCTGGTACAACAGCAAGCATACTATTATAGTCGAGACAGGATCCATTCGACCCCTCGCCCAAGCCGGAGCCCGAGCTATAGTAGGCATATGGATTCAGCGGCCGTGTCAAGCAACGCCCAGCGTCGTAACCAGCCATGTAGGCATGACCTGGCGCACGATGGATCTCTTAACTTGGTTGACCAGGATAGGATCCGCCAAGAGGCTGAGCGGGCGGTTCAGCAGGCGGCTGAGCAGGCGACTCACCAGGCTTTTCTGGTTTATCCAACAACCTCTGTTGAAGCGGGCGTGGCCACGAGGACTGGAGGTGTCCCTTGCTTGGTGCCGACTGTGCGTAATGAGCGCTTGCCAAAGGATTTTAAGGGGCCTCATAAGGTGCCTAATTACACAGCCGACTTACAGCCCGGGGCATGGATTGAAAGTTACGAGATGGCCATGGAATTATTGGAGGTCAGTGACGCAGCGATGGCCAAGTACTTCACTATGATGTTAGATGGAACAGCTCGCACTTGGTTGAAGGGGTTGCCACCCAATTCCATCGGCTCATGGGCAGAGTTAAAGGCCCGGTTTATTAGAACTTCAGAGATACATGCAAGCAACCCATGTCGATTGTGGACTTGACTAATTGCAAGCAAGAGGGAGGTGAATCCATGACCCATTGGGTGCATCGGGTGAAGGAAATAATGCATTCATCTGATAAGATGGATGCCGGCTTCACGGTCTTAATGTTGGAGAAAAATTGCTGTTTTGAACCTCTGAAACAGAAGTTGGGGCGGCTCAAGCGTGATTGCAATGACATGGGCCAGCTGATGGCGGCTCTGGTCAAATACGCCGAATCTGATAGTACCAAGGATCCGGCGTCTGACGAAGAGAAGACAGGGAAGGGAAACAAGAATGGCAACGGCAAAAGTCACCAGCATAACCCGAAAAATCAAGGAGGTAATAATAAATGTAAGGCTAACGGTAGTCTGGAGTTTGTGGCTAACACCAATGCGCATGGCAACAATCAACAGCGTAAGGGGAGGCCACCTCCTCGGTCAGGCGGGTTAGGTCCCACCCTTGAGCAGTTGCTAAATGAACCCTGTCCAAGACACGGCACCCGGGAGAAGCGGGCCACCCATCTATGGAAAGATTGGACGATCATGAAGGCTTTCAAGAATTCTAACATGTTCGTCGGTAATCATGGACCTGGCAGCGGCTCAGGTGGCGGCGGCTTTCATGGCCTGGGCGGCAATTCAGGCGGTGGCGGTTTTCATGGCCAGGGCTCTCAAGGTAATCAAGGTGGTTATAATCAGCAATCTAGCCAAGGAGGTCAGCAGCAGCAGCACTCTGGGTTTCAGAGTAACCCAAAGCAGCTAAGTACTGGGCAGTATCATGTGTTCACCACCAGCCTATGCAAAAGGAACCAGAAACTTCATAAGAGAGCGGTCAACGCTGTTGAGCCGACGGCTCCTTGCTATTTGAGATGGTATGAGCAACCTATTCTGTGGAGTAGGGAGGATCACCCGCCCCGGGTTGACAATCCGGGTTATCTGGCTTTGGTGGTGGCGCCTCAGGTTGGTGGATATAAATTCACTAAAGTGCTCATGGACGGAGGCAGTAGCATCAACATCCTCTATTATGAGACATTCCGTCGCATGGGGTTGACTGACAAAAGTCTTAAGACGTCCAACACTGTTTTTCATGGAGTGGTGGCTGGTAAGTCGGCATATCCAGTGGGTAAGATTGAGCTGGAGGTAGCTTTTGGAGATGAACATGATTCCAGGGCTGAGAAATTAACCTTTGAGGTGGTTAAAATCAAGAGCCCATATCACGCCCTGTTTGGGCGACCGACTTATGCAAAATTCATGGTGCGGCCGTGTTATATTTATCTGCAGCTCAAGATGACGGGTTATAAAGGTACTATCACAGTACATGGAAGCCGGAAAATAGCCTTAGAGTATGAGGAAGTCGATGCTGCTTACGCAGAATCTGTTTGCGCAACGGAGGAGTTAAAGTTCTACAAAGACAATGTTGACCCGACAGACATGACATATTTGAAGAAGCCAACTATGGAGCATGAGCCGGCGCTGAAGTTTAAGTCAGCTGATGATACCAAGATGATTGATTTTGTGCCTGGAGACTCATCCAAACAATTTATTATCAGTGCTAATTTGGATCCCAAATAGGAAGGCGCGCTCATCGGGTTCATCCGTGAGAACCGGGACATCTTTGCATGGAAGCCTTCTGACATGCCGGGTGTACCGAGAGAACTCGCTGAGCACACTCTCAATATTGATCCAAAGTTTAAGCCGGTCAGGCAGTTTCTTCGGCGGTTCAATAAGGAAAGGCGCAAGGCTATTGGAGAAGAGGTGGCCCGGCTTTTGGCAGCCGGGTTCATTTTGAAGTCTTTCATCCAGAGTGGTTGGCTAACCCGGTGATCGTGCTTAAAAAGAATGGCACCTGGCATATGTGTGTGGATTACACGGACTTAAACAAAGCTTGTCTGGTTGATCCTTTTGCTCTCCCTCGTATTGATCAAATCATTGATGCTACGGCAGGTTGTGAGTGTTTAAGCTTTTTGGATGCTTATTCTGGTTACCATCAGATCAAGATGGCGGTTAAGGACCAGGAGAACACAGCTTTCATTACTCCATTTGGAGCATTTTGTTATGTGTCCATGCCCTTTGGGCTTAAGAGTGCCCAGGCGACTTATCAGCGGTGTGTGCAGAACTGTCTTCATAATCAGATTGGGCGTAATGTTCATGCTTATGTGGATGATATAGTGGTGAAATCCAGAGAGAAGGAAACCTTGGTAGATGATCTGAAGGAAACCTTTGATAACCTCTGGGTCTACAAGATGATGCTCAACCCGGCCAAGTGCGTTTTTGGAGTACCAGCAGGCAGGCTTTTGGGTTTCTTGGTGTCTAACAGAGGCATTGAGGCTAACCCGGAGAAAATCAAGGCTATTACGTCTTTGGCTATGCTGGCGTGCATCAATGATGTTCAGCAGCTGGCGGGTCGTGTCCCGGCTTTAAGCGGTTCATAAGCTGGTTAGGGGAGAAGGCTATGTAGTTATATCAAATGATGAAGAAGACAAATGATTTTCTCTGGAGTGATGCTGCTAACTCTGCCTTTGAAGATCTGAAAAGACAGCTCGCTGAGCCGCCGGTTCTTGCTGCTCCCATTGATAAGGAGCCACTGTTGTTATATGTGGCCGCTAACACACGTGCTGTCAGTGTGGCCATTGTTGTAGAGCGCAAAGAGGCTAGTAAGGAATATCCAGTTCAACAGCCGGTTTACTACGTCAGTGAGGTGCTCATTGAGTCCAAACAGAGATACCCACATTGGCATAAACTCGTTTATGGGTGTTCATGGCGAGCCGGAAGCTTAAGCATTACTTTCAGGGTCATCTTATCACTATGGTTAGCTCTGCTCCTTTAGGAGATATTATTCAAAATAGAGAAGCCAGGGGACGAGTTGCCAAGTGGGCCATTGAACTTGGGTCTCACGGTTTAAAATACATGCCACGTACAGCCATCAAATCTCAAGCACTGGTGGATTTCATTAATGATTGGACGGAGTTGCAAATACCTGAAGAGAAGCCAGACAACACATATTGGACGATTCATTTTGATGGGTCCAGGCATTTGGAGGGCTCGGGGGCTGGAGTTGTTTTAACTTCCCCTCGAGGTGACAAGTTTTGTTATGTGTTGCGGTTGATGTTTCCTTGTACTAACAACGCTGTTGAGTATGAGGCTTTACTCCATGGTCTTCGAATGCCTAAAGAAATGAGTTTGAGCCGGGTACGGTGCCTTGGCGACTCAGATTTGGTGGCTCAGCAAGTATCAGGCAAGTGGGATTCCAAGGATCCTCTCATGGCGGCTTATCGTCGTGAGGTTGACGCTGTTGCCGGACACTTCAAGGGTTATCAAGTGGAGCACATTGACCGCAGAAAGAAGGAGGCAGCTGATGCTTTAAGCCGGTTGGGAACTCAATGTAAGCCGGTGCCGCCTAACACTTTTTTAGATGTTCTGCATAACCCTTCTGTCAAGTTGCCTACAGAGGAAGACTTGGTTGTTCCAGACCCAGAAGCACAATTGGTGGCGGCTCTTCATGTCATTCCAGATTGGACAGTGCTGTATTTGGCTTATATGACCCGGGGCGAGTTGCCGAAGGATGAGACCTTGGATACACAGATAACCCGCGGTCGAAGTCAATGACAATTTCCAATGGTGAGCTGTATCATCGCAGTGTCACCGGAGCGTTTCAATGTTGTGTCTCTCCTGAAGAAGGTCAAGAAATTCTTCGTGAGATCCATGAAGGAGATTGTGGCCATCATGTCGGGTCAAAGTCTCTTGTGGCCAAAGCTTTCTGCCATGGTTTTTACTGGCTAATGGCTCACGCTGATGCGGAGGATCTGGTCAGTAAGTGCGATGGGTGTCAAAAATTCGCACGACGGGCGCACATGCTGGCTCAGAAATTGCGGATGATTCCAATTACTTGGCCGTTTGCAGTCTAGGGGCTTGATATGGTTGGACCTTCCAAAAGATCCAAAGATAAAAAGATGCACCTTTTTGTGGCAGTGGACAAGTTCACAAAATGGGTTGAGGCAGAGCCGGTCAGTAAGTGTGATGTGGCCACGGCGGTTCAATTCATGAAGAAAGTGATCTTTTGTTTTGGTTTTCCACACAACATTATTACTGACAATGGCACCAACCTATCACAATGAGCTATGGAAGAATTCTACCACCGGGAACATATCCGGCTTGATGTTTCATCAGTAGCTCACCCCCAATCCAATGGTCAAGCTGAAAGAGCCAATCAGGAAATCCTGAAAGGTTTAAAACCCCGGCTTATGGTCCCTTTACAACGGACGCCGGGTTGTTAGGTGGAAGAGTTACCCTCTGTGATATGGAGCATCAATACTACCCCTAACATATCCACATGTTATACGCCTTTCTTCATGGTCTATGGAGCAGAGGTAGTCCTGCCCAGTGACATCCGTCATGACTCGCCCCGAGTGGCGGCTTACGTTGAAGCTAATAACGAACAAGCCCGTCAGGATGCGCTTGATTTATTGGATGAAGAGCGTGACTTAGCAGCAGCCCGCTCAGCGATTTACCAACAGGACCTGCGTCGTTATCATAGCTGCCGAGTTAAGTCAAGAAGCTTTCAAGAACGTGATTTGGTGCTCTGGCTCATCCAGGATCAGTCTGATGCACACAAGCTATCCCCACCTTGGGAAGGACCCTTTGTGGCCAGCAAGAACTTGAATAACGGGTCATACTACCATATCGATGTTCGAGAGCACAAAGACTCACGTAAGTCAGAGGAGGAGACCCGCCGACCATGGAATATTGCCCAACTTCGGCCTTACTACACTTGAGCCACCAGCTCTCATAATGTACATACTTTGACGTTATATATATTATGATAAATAATAAAGCAGGACCACTGTCCTTTTTTCCTTAATGATCACATATCTTTGTTATCTTAAGTATAAGACAACCAAGTGGAGGCTGATCGTATTTGAATCTAGCTTAACCCTCTTGGTCCGGCTCATGATTGTATTCGAATCATAGCTTAACCGCTTTTGGGTCCGACTTGGATCGTATTTGAATCAGGGTCGTTAAAAACCTATCAAGGTCATTTGGGGGCTTCCTGTTCAAACATAGGTCGTATTCAAACCAAAGAGAACATAGCTGTCGGTACCCTCTTGATCGGCGCAACGCCAAAGCCACTATGGGCTACATGATCGTATTCAAATCCTAGCTTAACCCCTTTGGTCCAGTTTACTGATCGTATTCGAATCAGAAGCCTCCAAATTTTTCTTGATGCTTTATTTACATTATTTGAAAGATACCCTTTTGTTTTACTTGTTTTTGTTGTCTAGAATCTAACTGTAAGTATGGTTTCAATTTAAGCCAGCTTGGTTCTTTGAGAATAAGTTGCCAATGTATAACAGTCATCAGGCATATGGAAGTAGTGACTTCTAAAATGATTGGATTGTCACCCTTACTATCCGGGTCACATAAACCGGCAGTCCAGCATCAAAGAGCATAGGTATGACATTGTCGTTCATAAACAGACTTATCTATGTTTTTTCTTTAATCAAAGGCTTTCCAGCCTTATTTATCTTTACATATATCCCTGATTATTCTGCTATGGTAATTTCATAGTTATGTATTGGGTGTTTTTGACCCGTCCAGCGACAAACCGCCAGGACAGTTTCTCATCTTTCACATACAGGAACATGTTTAAACATTGCAGATATGATAAAGGATGTAAAGCATATATTGACATGACAGATAAAAAAAGTCGTACGCAGTATGATATGCACGACGGCATAGGCAGAATATGCAGTTTTAAGCTAGCCTATTACAAGGCGTTGGGATCCCAAAAGGTTAAAACTATTTTTTCTCCTAAGCAGATGTTAAGCTAAGGCCGGTTCATTAAGTCTTAGCCGGATTATTTGGATGCTTATGACTCCTCCCTCGCCAGTTCATCTTCCTTCACTGGTTGGAAACTGGGCTTGGACCAATCAAAGCCATGAAGAGCAACGAACTCAGGTTCATCATCAATTAGACCAGACGGGTCAATTTCTGGGGAAAAGGTGTGTTGGCGAACCGGCGGGATGAGATCTGTCACTTTATAAGAAGGAGTCCCCATCTTTTTATTCTTAACGTCAAAACCCGGCTGATACTTATCAATATTGGTCTCGTCGCCTAGGATGGTAGCATGAGGACGAACTCCCCTCACACAAGCAGCAAAATCATCTTGATCAAACGGAGCCCCATCTTCCTTAAGGCTAGGATACCCCTTGGCTACATCCGCCAGGTCTAGCTCCGGCACCCAGGCTTTGGAGCGGCTTAGAGCAGTGAGGGCTCCGGCTCTTGCACTAGACCGCTTGACCTCTTGGAATCTGGCGGGTATGATAGATAACTTCTTCAAAATATCACTCAAGAGGTTTGGCCTTGATTGGCTGGGGAAATAATGGCAAGCACCCGTTGACCTCCAGTGTACAGCTGCTCCACCAGGGTGTAAACCGCCTTGAGTTTTGTTAAGCTGTTTTGGCTCAGATTGTTGCTCCATGGACCTAGTATTTTAAAAGGTTAAGAAGACGGCTTATATTTCTGGCAAAAATAGAATTCAAGTAAATAATAAAATGACTCACCAAAGATTGCAAAGACCATCTGAGACACACTGTTTTTAAACTGGTGAGCTCCGTGGTAACCTCCTTGAGAGCCTCCTCGGCTGTCTCAGCACGCTGTATCAGCAATGTTTTTTCATCGACCTAGGATTTTTTCTCCACGTCAAAACTGGTCTTCAGTTTCTCTGCTTCAGATAGGCTCAACTGGAGTTTGGTGTCGGCATTCTTTATCTCAGTCACTTGAGCCGCCAACCGGGTCTTCGCGTCAGTCAGTTGAGAACCCAACTCAGTGATGGCGGTCTATAGACAGGCACAGGTGTGTCAAAAATTTATTCTAATAAAGGTCATAATGATTAAAGTCCCAGGTGCTTTGCAATGCAACACCAGTCGGCACTTGGGGGCTAATGTCTGCCAAAGCAATTTTTACAGGCAAAAATGACTCTTCTATGATTAAAGTCCCAAGTGTTTTACAAGTAAAAACGCTTTGCACTTGGGGGCTAATGCATGATATTAAGAAAGTTTTTCATCTTGAGCCGGATAACAACATTTGTTTGGACTAATTCAAGACAGTTATGAAGTCAAGTACCGGCTCATCCATGATGAATTAAGCCGGCCCTTGGGGACTACAGGTGCAATTTAGGCTAATCCACTGGACTTAGGGAAAATCTAAGACAGAGCATCAACCTATATCATAAGTTTACATATCATTCAGGTTCATCATAATCCAGAGACTTGGGGGCTGGCAGAGCATATGTAAACTAATGAAAGACGGAGAGCATACTCATATTTCAGTTGCAGTTGTTTGACCATCTCAATTTCAGAGTCACGGCTGGAATGCACATGACTGAGGTATCCAGATAGCACGTCACTAATACTCAGGTGAGCATAATGAGAGACGTCAAACCGCACTTTCTGCCTTTCTAAAGCCTCTTGCTTGGCAGAGTGCTTAGCCAGTACAGTTGGATTGCCTGATTCAACAAATCTACTACCAATGATTAAAACGTCATTGTCGTAAGTCATCGGCGGGTTAGCTGAGCTTGACGGTTCAACAGTAGACGGGTTGAGAATAGTTTCATCAATAGACGGTTCAGGAGGATCTATTCGAACATTGATGGCAAGGTCTTCTGGTGCTTCAGATTGTCTAGGAGCAGGAGTTGGTATTGCCGGTTCAGGAGCAGGGTCTTTCGGGTCTTCCGCCGGCTTAGCCACCCTGGCTTTCTTGGGCTTTGCTTGACCACTAAGAAGAATTTCATGAGTTAGTATAATGATACAGACTTAAAGATGCAGAAGAAAGATAATTTTCTTTACCCAGGGGCAGTTTTGAAAGCCGGAAATTGAGTTTGAGAGGAATCACCAGAAGATCGAGAGATCTCTTGCAAAAGTGAAATCACAGTTTAAAAGAGCAAGGAAGTAGATTCATTGACAAAAGCAAAAGTCAAAGGTGAAAGAAACCTCATTCTGGCGTTTCTGAGGAGTTTTTGGTAAGTCGGAAGGCAGTTCATTGTCATCACTGGTCCGGGCCTGACGGCAGCTCTCATGTTGCTGTTTTTTCAAAAGAAAATGAGGATCCAAATAAGCCAAAGGGTGTGAAAACCTTACTTTCCGGGTTACCAGTCGAGGTTTCTGTCTTGGCAAAGGGGTTGAGTCGGAGGAAATAGTTACCTCTTGTTCTACTGCCTGGCTGGCCCCCGTGTCATCCTGGCAATAGTCAGTGTCAATAAGGTTGTTAAAAAGCAGGCCAAGAGAGTCAAGGGCAATCTCCGACTCAGAAACATCATCCAGCTTGAACATATCAGAAGCAGTTCTTTTCTTCTTGGATTTTCGGGTTGTCTTCTTGGCGGCTATGGCGGCGGCGCTGGCCTTCTTGGCAGCTTCATGATCATATTTGGCCTTCCAAAAGTCAGATTTGCATGTAGGCAGATAACAGGTTAAAAGTCATGCAAGTACTTACCCACTGAAGAAAAAAGGGGGTCAAGGGGATTTACCTCGGGTGCCGGGTTAAGTTTGCAGAAAGGATTCGATCCAACTTTACTGCAGTCCTCGTATTTACTATTTACGAGGGTGGTTGACATTTCAACAATGGCCTCTTTAGTCAATTGTATAGAACTATGATGCAGAGGGCCATCTGGTCCTCCGGCATAGTTATACATCAAGTCAGAGCGGCGGCTTAGAGGGATGACCCGCCATGCGATCCAACAACGGATCAAGTCAACTCTAGTTAAGCCGTTTCCCAACAAGGCTTGAATCCTTTTGATGGTTGGGATGAGCTTCTTACGTTCAGTGGCAGTAAGCTTGTCAGGGAGTAAAAACTTAGAGTCAAGAAGCTCTGCACGATAACCCGACATTGGTTTTTCTTCAGCTGGCGACGTGTCTTTGCAATAAAACCAAGTTTGGTTCCAATCTTTGGGATGGCTTGGTAAGACTACTAAGGGAAAGACAACACCCTGTTGGCGCTGAATCGAAATTCCACCAAGTTCCAAGTTGGGGCCATTGGTGTATTCATTCTGGCAGTTCAAATAAAAATACTCTCTGAAGAGTTCAACAGTAGGTTCTTCTTGAAGGTACACCTCGCAGAGAACCTGGAAATTGCAGATATTTGATATGGCATTGGGTCCAAGATCTTGTGGATGAAGCTTGAAAAAGTGCAGAACATCTCTGAAGAATTTTGAGTCGGGCGGTGAAAAGCCCGGTTCATATGATCAGTAAAAACGATGACTTCGCCGTCCTTGGGCTGAGGTCTTTCTTCGACCGGGTCAGGAGCACGGTAAGACATAATGTTCTTCTCTGGTAAATATCCAATGATAATGAAATCCTTCAGAATGGCGTCAGTGACTATGGAAGGGACCCAATTGCAAACTGTTGTCATCTTTGGCGCCATGGTGAGAAAACAAGCTAAAAAGGAAGTAATTTGCCGGCTTAAATTAAATGGTGGAATCACAGGTTAATGTTTTCAATACATATGTGTAATGGCGGCTTAAATAAGGGCTAATGATATATGAAGGAAAAATGATCTGGCATGATAAGCCGCCATGACTAAAGATATTCAAAGGCGGCCAACGACAAAAAATTGGCTAAGTACTCAGATAAACAGTTATCATAGGCTGCTGCTGCTATTTTGGATCAAGATTTCTCCAAAAAGGAAAATAAATCTAGACCTAAAAAACTAGTGTAGAGGAGTTCATCAGTTCTAAGGAGGCCTTTGTGCAAGAAAAGGGAATCTACTAGCATCCGAAATGGATACGGAACAACTACCGCAGGAGTTCCATGCTTCTTTTGGATCAAAAGAGGATGCGATGGAGAAACTACGAAGAATCCATGATGAACAGCGAAGAACACTGACGAACTTGCAAACCCTAATGCGGATCTAAGGTGTGGAAAGGAAAAAACTTACGGACACAAATTTGTTGCGGAGGGTCGCCGCCGTTCTCTAGACAAACTCAGGGTGATGCAGCGGCCAAGGTTGAGGACGACGGTGAGCGCTGCGGCGGCGGAGCTCGGGCAACAGAGGGGTTGCGAGAGAAGGAAGAAGAAGAATGAGGAAGACCAACCGTGCCTATTTATAAGGAGATAGGTGAACAGGCAGGCGTGAAAAATGAGGAAGGCGAAAATAATGATTATCCAGCTAAATGGACGCCTAAATTTTCGGAAAGGCATTTAAGATAACGATCCGTTAAAGATGATGTCGTGGCGGGTTTCCAAATTTTCTGAAGATGACGTCACGGCGGGTTCCAGAGCTTTGACAAGCAGTGGAAGATGGATTTCGTCTAAGTGTTGAAGATTGACATGAACAGAGTTCAAATCAACCTGGGGCCTAATGTTGGGGATATGACTACAAGGTATGAATCGCCCAGGAGGGGCCGGGTCAATCACAATGGCGGGTTACTTAAAAGGAAGCCCGAAGAGTATACAAGGTGACCGTTTATGATAAGGCTTGTAGTAGGCCCAAGCCTAGAGGTGGCTTAAGGCCCGTAAGTATAAACCACCATGTATGAATAAGAATTGTAAAGTAAGGCATGTAAGAGTTGTCATCGAGCCATCCATGTTGTATGAGCCGGCTGGGACTCTAGGCCGCACGGCGTCAACCCGTGTATATAAGGGGACGACCCGCGGCGGCTCAGGGCAAGAAACAACATATCAAGAGCCAAGCTAGCGTATTTCGCTCCTTGGTCATCGAAACCTAGCAATACCACATCAACTGGACTAGGCTTTTCCTTCATCGCAAGGGGCCGAACCAGTATAAGCCTCTCGTGTCCTTTGTCCTGTTTAACCCCTTTAAGCTTCCTAGTTGCGATGGCTCCACGACTAAGTCCTTTCACTAGGACATCTGCCATGACAATTCCATGACAATATGGCTCCTGCCAGTTGCCGATAACTCTGTTACAAAACATGATCATCTCATACAATAAAATTTAGTATCATGTCTAGACCATATCACATCACAACATGCCCTACAAAAACAAGTTAGACGTTCTCTACTTTGTTGTTGCAAGTTTTACGTGGCTGCTACGGGCTGAGCAAGAACCGTTCTTACCTACGCATCAAAAACCACAACGAGGTATAGTGATTGCTTTTTGATCTTCAGAAAGAACCATGTTCATTGAATCCGATTCAACTAAAGTTGGAGAAACTGACACCCACTAGCCACCTGTGTGCGAAGCACGTCGGTAGAACCAGTCTCGCGTAAGCGTACGCATAATGTTGGTCTGAGCCGCTTCATCCAACAATACCGCTGAATCAAGAATCAACTAGTGACGGCAAGCAATATGTATATACCCACGCCCACAACTCCTTTGTGTTCTACTCGTGCATATAACATATACGCATAGACCTGGCTCGAATGCCACTTTTGGGGAACATAGTAATTTCAAAATTTTCCTACGCACATGCAAGATCCATCTAGGTGATCCATAGCAATGAGAGGGAAGAGCGTTGTCCACGTACCCACGTAGACCGTAAGCGGAAGCGTTATGATAACGCGGTTGCTGTAGTCGTACGTCTTCACGATCCGACCGATCCTAGCACCGAAGGTACGGCACCTCCATGATCTGCACACGTTCAGCTCGGTGACGTCCCACGAACTCTAGATCCAGCTGAGTGTCGAGGGAAAGCTTCATCAACACGACGGCGTGATGACGGTGATGATGAAGTTACCGATGCAGGGCTTCGCCTAAGCACTACAACGATATGACCGAGGTGGAAATCTGTGGAGGGGGGCACCGCACACGGCTAAACAATCAACTTGTGTGTCTATGGGGTGCCCCCTTCCCCATATATAAAGGAGTGGAGGAGGGGGAGGGCCGGCCCTCTATATCGCGCCTCAAGGGGGCAGTCCTACTCCCGGTGGGACTAGGATTCCCCCTTTCCCTTGTTGGAGTAGGAGAGAAGGGGAAGAGAGGGAGAAGGAAAGGGGGCCGGCCCCCCACCCCAATTCGGATTGGGCTTGGGGGGGCGCCCCCACCTAGGACGCCTCCTCCTCTCTCCCACTAAGGCCCATTAAGGCCCATACACTCCCCGGGGGGTTCCGATAACCCCCCGGTACTCCGGTAAATGCCCGAACTCACCCGGAACCATTCCGATGTCCAAACATATCCTTCCAATATATCGACCTTTATGTCTCGACCATTTCGGGACTCCTCGTCATGTCCGTGATCATATCTGGTACTCCGAACTACCTTTGGTACATCAAAACACATAAACTCATAATACCAATCATCACCGAACATTAAGCGTGCGAATCCTATGGGTTTGAGAACTATGTAGACATGACCGAGACTCATCTCCGGTCAATAACCAATAGCGGAACCTGGATGCTAATATTTGTTCCTACATATTCTATGAAGATATTTATTGGTCAAACCGCATAACAACATATGTTGTTCCCTTTGTCATCGGTATGTTACTTGCCCGAGATTCGATCGTCGGTATCTCAATACTAGTTCAATCTCGTTACCGGCAAGTCTCTTTACTCGTTCTGTAATGCAACATCATGTAACTAACTCATTAGTCACATTGCTTGCAAGGCTTATAGTGCATTACCGAGAGGGCCCAGAGATACCTCTCCGATACACGGAGTGACAAATCCTAAACTCGATCTATGCCAACTCAACAAATACCATTGGAGATACCTGTAGAGCATCTTTATAGTCACCAAGTTACGTTGTGATGTTTGATAGCACACTAAGTGTTCCTCCGGTATTCGGGAGTTGCATAATCTCATAGTCATAGGAACACGTATAAGTTATGGAGAAAGCAATAGTAGTAAATTAAACGATCAAAGTGCTAAGCTAATGGATGGGTCAAGTCAATCACATCATTCTCTAATGATGTGATCCCGTTCATCAAATGACAACTCTTTTCCATGGCTAGGAAACTTAACCATATTTGATTAACGAGGTAGTCAAGTAGAGGCATACTAGTGACACTCATTTTGTCCATGTATTCACACATGTACTAAGTTTCCGGTTAGTACAATTCTAGCATGAATAATAAACATTTATCATGATATAAGGAAATATAAATAATAATTTTATTATTGCCACTAGGGCATATTTCCTTCACCCCCCAAAAACTTGTAGTTACAACTACCCTAGAGAAAATGTGTAGTTGCGCCCCCTTTGAAAACTTGCAATCGCGACTACCCTAGAGAAACTTGCAATTGCGACTGACCTTCAAACAACCTGCAATTGTGACTACCCTAGAGAAACTTGCATTTTCGATCGTCCTTCAAAAAACATGCAGTTGCGACCCCCCCTCCCACTTAAAACTTGTAGTTGCGATTGCAATTGCGACCGACCTTCAAACAACTCGTGATTGCTAGAGAAACTCACATTTTCGATCAGCCTTTAAAAAGCATGCAC
Source organism: Triticum dicoccoides (assembly GCF_002162155.2). Lineage (NCBI taxonomy): Eukaryota > Viridiplantae > Streptophyta > Magnoliopsida > Poales > Poaceae > Triticum > Triticum dicoccoides. Next base: position 73,237,340 of record NC_041388.1, read on the forward strand.
TTGCGATCCCCCCCCCCACGCCACCCCATTAAAAACTTGCAGTTGCGACTACCCTAGAGAAAACGTGTAGTTGTAATTCCCTCTTAAAAACTTGCAGTTGAGAGAACCTTATAGAAAATTGAAGTTGCGATCGGCCTTGGAAAACATGCAGTTGCAATCCCCACATGAAAATGTGTAGTTGCGATTATCCTAGAGAAACATGCAGTTGCACATCCCCATTAAGAACTTGCAATCGCGAGTACCATAGAGAAACGTGTAGTTTTGCGCCTCCTAAAAAACTTGCAATTATGACTCCCCCCCTCCTTGTAGTTTTGCAAATTTTTAGAATCCTCAAATTCCAAAAGGAAAAAAAGATATGCTCAAATTTCAGTTTTGTTGTATTTTGGTTAAATCTGGTCAAACTACTTATTCAAAAAGTATTAGTGTTACTAAATAATTATTCAAGAATATTAGTGTTACTAAATAATTATTTCATTTTTTTTAATTTTGGTCAAATCTGGTCAAACAGGGGTCAAACTATGGTCAAACTACTTATCCAAGAAATATTAGTGTTACTAAATAATTATTCAAGAATATTAGTGTTACTAAATAATTATTTCAATTTTTTTGAATTTTGGTCAAATCTGGTCAAACTATGGTCAAACTATGGTCAAACTACTTATTCAAGAAATATTAGTGTTACTAAATAATTATTCAAGAATATTAGTGTTACTAAATAATTATTTCAATTTTTTAATTTTGGTTAAATCTGGTCAAACCGTGGTCAAACTATGGTCAACCTACTTATTCAAGAAATATTAGTGTTACTAAATAATTATTGTTTTTTAGAATAATAGTTTCAAACTCAAACAGTGAAACGTGTGACTTCATGCTCAAGCTAAACTCCTGAGGGTTAATACGATTGACATCTTACTATTGTCAGAAAAACAACAAGTGCAGACTTGGAAACAAGGGGGAATAGAACCTGGAAGTTAAGCATGCTCAGGCTGGAGTAGTGAGAGGATGGGTGACCGTCCGGGAAGTTAGATGATTTGGAATGATGAGGGGTGATTAGAGATTAGACGTTAAATTGAGCAGTGATGAGGGTGATTAGAGATTAGAGGTTAAAATAATTTAGAAATTTGAAAATCGGGAAAAGATTTCAAAAAAAATCAAAAAAAAAATTCAGAATTTTTTTTAAAAAATTCATGAAATTTCTTTAGTCCCGGTTGGTGTTACGAACCTGGACTAAAGGTGGACCTCCAGGCAGCGGCCACGTGGAGGGCCTTTAGTCCCGGTTGGTGTAAGAATCGGGACTAAAGGGGGAGGCTTTAGTAACGACCCTTTAGTCCCGGTTCAGGAATCGGGACTAAAGGCCCTTATGAACTGGAACTAAAGGCCCTTATTCTACTAGTGTATGCTACTATGTATCATGCATGATAATAAATAAAGTACTATATGATACTAATCTATGATACTATGGATTGAGAAGGTAGTATCATACACTAATATCATATGCATGATACTAGTATAGATACTTCCCATTACGACCAGCCTTAACTTCATCTACATCAGCCTTTAAAAACCATACGTAAGTTTTAGTGGGTCTAGCATTACTCCATAGAAAACATGCAGTTGAGACCCCCTTGAAAATTTAGAGTTGTGAGTATCATAGAAAAACTTGTAGTTGTGATCGGCCTTAGAAAATGCGTAGTTGCGACCCCCCTCCTCCTGAAAAACATATAGTTAGAACTACCGTAGAGGAACATGCAGTTGCCACTAGCCATGAAAAACTTGCAATCGCGATTCGCCTTCGAAAATGTGCAGTTGCGACTACAGCCCCCCCCTCCCCCTCTAGATGCGTTCAATTGCGATTAATATCCGTGTGCAATTAATACATTGTCTAAATATTAACACGTGTTTGACATGCACATTTATTAGTATAGAATAAATAATAGAAAACAGTGGCTGGTGGCACTGTTCGCAACAGGCCAAAGCTCAGCCTGAAAAAAAGAGAGTAAAAGGCCCATAAACGAGCGGGCTGCACGGTCAACCATCGGACAAACAAATACACGCGACTGGACAACTGCACAACAGTACAAATCTCAGCATGCTTTTGATCCAACGGCTGTCCAGGCGAATGAGACTATAATTAAAACTCGGGAGTACCTACTTATCTAGATGAGACGTAATTTGGTCTTATTCACCTGGAAGACAAGAACGGATACAACCCACGTCAGCACACACGCATTTTATAGTACCACATTCAATGGCTATAAAAGATGAATGAGACCAAATTAAATCTCATTTAGATGAGTTCTAGCAAAACTGTTAAAACTCAGTGAAAACGATCAGAGGACTAGCTCGCTAGCTAGCTTTGAGTTCACACGGTTGCTCTTGCTTTTGTTGAGTACAGTAATAGTTAATCAACAACATATTAATCCCACGAGTACTTATTATAATCATTTCACAAGCACTTGAGGATCGGGGTTAGCTCTTTGGAGGCCGACGCCGAGGGCTCCATCTGCTCCCACCCCTGCCTCCCCAGCCTCATCTCCAGGCTCGGATCCATAACCATGGCCGCGCCTTGCAGCTCACGGTCGCCTGCACAGTCCCCATCGCCGCCGTCATCGTAGCGCCGCCGCGTCAACGCCAGCCATCCGAAGCTCTCGGTCTCGTCGACGTCGTCACTGCCGCTGCTGCTGGTGTTGTTCGGTGACGGCCTTCCACGGCGTGGGGCTGCTGGCCGTGCCATTCCGCTCTCCGGCATCATGTGTTCATTATCATGAGGTTCGGAGGTCGTCAGGTAAGGCGGCACCATTGTTGTTGTTGCTGCTCCCGCTGCCGCTGCCGCTTGTGTCCCCCAAGCATCGTGATGGCCCTGCTCTCCAGCTGGTGACTCTGACCTCCTGCATGCATGCAGTACGGATCAATCAGTTTTTTTGGGTTGTCTTGCTTTTGAGAATGGTACGAATCAATCAGTTAATGCACACATATATGAGTCGGAGCTTCATGTCGAGGGGCCTGGCGTCAGGGTCAGGTTAACACCAGAAACATCACCATATGGTGCCCTCTAGAAAATGACCCTAGACCACAGCTAGTAGCCAGACCCCCGGACGTTCAAAAAGGTACCATCTGGTAGACTCCTGTCTTTTTATGTTTTATTTTACCTACATATTAAGCATCTCCAATCGGACTCTGAAACTGTCCCTGTACGTATGGTTGGACAGCCTAGGACGTGTTTGGTTACTTTTGCTGCTGAGCTTGACTTAGAGGGAAAACGAGCCAGTCTAAGCAGGTTCTGGGTGAGGGAAAACGGGGCTAAAAGATGTCAATTTGATTAGTTGACTGCATTAGGGGGGCATGTCATCGAGATGCAATTTTGTCCCGATGTTTGGTTGCATACATGCATGATTAGGAGTTAACAACAAAACTTACAGCCACCAGGTTTGGCTTCTCATTTCGTCAAACACGTTGAGTGCGCTGGAGCTTCCTCTGCCATCATGCCCACCGCCAGGTCCCGGTGACCATGGACGCGCCCGGCACCTGGACTCCTCCATGCGCGGCACCGTGGCCGCGCCCGACTCCCCGGCGCCTCGCTGCTCCTCGAGCTCGCCCTCACGCACGCCAACACCGCCAGGTTCCGATGTAAAGAACATCCCCGGTCGCCGCCAGCGAGTAGACATGGCCGTCCTCCTTGACCAGCGAGGCGATGAGTCCAGTCGCGCTTGATGGAGTTGCTGCAGGCATCGCAGACGACGATGGTCGCGGGCCTCGCTGCTCCTCGCGTCGCCCACGGAGCCGTTCCTTGTGCCGGGGCTCCCGGACACGGTGCGGCTCACTAGGTCGAGGCTCGCCGAGGCGACGCTACCCGGCGCGGCTCCTGGCGCTCGTCTGGTTGGTCTCGTGGGCGTTGCCGGGGGGCTCGCTGGGGCCTCGGACAAGACCAACAGGGCCACGAGCAGCATTCTGGAGAGCGACGAAGGCGTCACCTTGTTGCATCGGAGCGGCACGGTCGGCGGCGTCCTGGAGCGTGACTAAGGCGCCGGCTTCTTGGACCGGAGCGCGACGGTCTGCGGCATCCTGGAGCGCGACTAAGGCACCGACTTCTTGGACCGGAGTGCTGCGGTCGGCGGTGTCTTGGAGCGCGGCGAAGTCGCCGGCTTCTTGGACCGGAGCGCCACGGTCGGCGGCGTCCTGGAGCGCGACAAAGTCGCCGGCTTCTTGGACCGGAGCGCCACGGTCGGCGCCACCTTGGAGCGCGTGGAAGGCGGAGGGAGCGAGCCCGGGGCTCGCGGTTGTAGGCAGGAACCGCTGGTGCTCGCCACGAGCAGAAGGGCGGGGGGCTTCGTCGCCGCGTTTCTTGGCCTCTAGAGTCGGGGCACCACAGTCGCGCCCGAGGCGGCGAGCCTGGGCCCGTGGGAAGCCTGGGGACACCGGCGGAGAAGTGGCCGGCCCCACCGCTGGAAGAAGGCACTTCTTGATCAACAGCGTCGCTGACTCCGCGGACGAGGGCGGCGCTGCGGCCGACGGGATCGACTGGAGCAGAAGGAGAGAGAGAGGGGATTGATAGGATTAGGGACGGGGGATTAACTGCAGACAGGTTTCCAGAGAGCCACCGCGTACGCTTCGAAGCATCGCTCGGGCCTGGCTCTCAAGAACCGCCGATTCGGCTGTTTCAAACCGGCCAGGCTCAGGGGTTTTAAGAATCGTGCTATGCAGGCTTAACAGTATATGCAAGAAACCAAATAACCAAGGTTTAAAAAGATGCTGCACTGCACAGGCCTGATTGGATTCGATGCAGGCAACCAAACTCGCCCTTAAATATTGTCCCAAGAGGAGAGAGAGAAAAAACAACACACAGCCGGACCTCCAAATCATCCTATGTGTCCGAGCTGTTTGCAAAAACACCCGAATTCAGCTCATATTTCGGGGCAAATGGGGGATCGGGACGTGTCTGGAATGCACACCACGTCGGACTTGGCCCTCGCTCCGGAGCACCTTTTTTTTCTTTTTTTCTCTCTCGCTCCATCCCCATCAATCATATAACATCTGTAGTCCGAATAATTTGGGGAGACAAAGCTCCATGCACGGACAAATGATGGTTCAGAGTTCGTACATGTCCGCGGATTCTTGGGTGGAGGGGGATCATGTCATACGTATATTATTCTGCCACGGCTGTTATGGAGAAAAAAAATAAAATCCAAGTCTTGAAGTTGGAGGATCTAGGTAGCTGTGCATGAGATATGACCATGTACGTAGCAAGGAGAGGAGAGTTGGAGAGACGTGCATGGATGTTTCCTAACAAAATGGCCACCACACCACACATCGATCAGTCTGGCTAGCTCCGCTAGTGTACGCGCTGCCAAGTGGCTTGTCCATGCTCGCCACTATTTCAGCAAATGGCAGGGCAGGCTTTCCCCCTGGTCAAGGCCAATGGAGTTGCCCTTGTCTTCTTCTACCTGTTGCTTGCGAGATTCCAACAGACATTGGCGCAACCCCCTGATAGGGCCGGCCACCAGAGGCAGAGGGGCAATTGATATGGATCTGAATCATCTGATCTGATCAACCACAAACGCAACCGCAGCTGCATGCTCTGATCACTCACGCAGAAAAAACCACCCAGAACATTTATTTCGGTGCGAATTATCAGAGTAGGAGGGGAAATGTCTCCCCGTGCATCATGACTCACAAGGAGCATGCAACTCATAAGGGGAGAGAGATGACGGAGAAGGTTGGAAGTGTGCTGCATGCATGCATGCGTGCATGCTTGGGAGTGTGAAAATCAGGAGCACATGGTACAGTGGCAGTGCAGGAGACAAGCACAACTGCCTCCTACAGCTAGCTATGCTTGCTTGCTCTCCGTAAGGAAGGAGAGAGGTCATGATAGACGTTAGCGAAAGAGATGCTGATCGATGGGGCATGGACTGAGGGGTGACCCGGTAAAGTGTATATGATGGAGATTTTCATCATTTCAGCCGACAAAAGGAACTGATATGATAGAGAGGCTGGAAAGGCTGTGCGTCCCTATGTACTAGCTCATAATGCATGGTTCTCAAACAAAAAAAAAACTCATAATGCATGCATGGTTAAGTAACTTGGCTAGAGACTCAAAGGGCACTTTGATGTGTTCAAGATAGTGATCAAATTATAAAAGTTCTACTTTCAATTTATGTCAAGATATACTCATGTGGTTTCTAATGATGGGCTGATGGCATTATATGCCACAGGCCAATAAGATCAACCACACACACATAACTAAATTTACAGTGCTCATATTTTTAAGCAAAAAACATTAATTCATATCAAACCAAGCGATGCGAAGTTAAAGAGCATCTGCTGTTAAAATCAACCAAGTAGCATATATACATGCATGTATTTGCATTGACATTCTGAAATAATCAGATAATACATGGATGTGCGTATCTCTTCGTGCAGAGGCTCAGAGTGTTATCGTCCTTTTCGGAAAAAATACGTGCATGTGTGTTTCCACTACTTGTGAATATGAAATGTGGCAAAAGCATACCAATTGCGCATACCAGTCCTTTGTCTAGCAGTTAATTAACTACTCAATTGTGCATTATTAAAACCCGAAACCTTAGTCTATATAAGGACTAGCTGGATTCTGCAGCATGTGATAGATATATACTCCAAGCTGACCGCATCGACTAAAATAGTGCATTCAAATTCCTCTAGATGCTGACATCCCAATTTAATCTCTACACATATTCGGCTGTCACACAAGGCAACAGAGTATTAAAATGAGGCACAGGTGATGTAAATGCAAGCACAACGCATGCATCCATGCTCCAAGTGCAGGAAGCAGGTTGCAGACTTGGTGTGCCATAAAGGCCAAGAGATATGAAACAAAACAACCATTATTAATCAACAACAGTTATATTTAATCAATAAACCCAGTCAGATCATACCAGATTAATGTACAAACCTAGGAGTTGTATTATTGGAAGTTGTGTTGACCATGTTGCTGTTGAACCCATCAAAGCCATTGACCAGTTCATCACCAGCGACAACCCTTCTCAGAAAGCCCATATCTCTGGTCTGGCCATGGCCTGCAACCACACCATATATATAGTTAAATTAGTGCATGTGTCTTATCACACTACAAAATACAAGCATTTGTGTACAAGCTAGCTGTACAGTTGTGCCTTATGGGTCACACAGGCTATAGGTGCTAGCTAGCTAGAGATGGCACACACTTATCCCATGCCAATAGTTCATCACTGTGTGTGACATGACCTTGGATAAATTAACTCAAGCCATGAAATTAATTTCAAGGACAAGAAGGTGTTAAAGATCTAGGCACCATGTGGTTTACCTGCAGCGCATGATCTTTCTGTGCCCTTCACTGTTCTATACATCTGCATGCAAGAAATCAAGTAGAAAAACATGAAGATGGAAATTAATTAGCTTAATCTATTCTGCTGCTATTTGTGTTTTTAAGACATATAAGTCCAGAATAATTAGTTATGGGGTGTGCATATATTTAGGGCACAAGACTAGAGACAAAAAAGGACAACAGGTACTTGGTATCAACTAACAACAAGAGGCTACTATATGCATTCCATCGTTTTGTTTTTGAGTGATCGGAAGTTAGCACGGTGAGAAAAAGATGTTTGAGCTAGCAAATACATGAATACATGTAGGTGAAAACTTATGGTAGGAGAGAAGACTTTGTAATAGTTATTACTTGCCTGCAGGTGGCTCTTAACATGAGCGAGTGTAAGATCCTTCACGTTCATCAGTTCCAATACTGACTTTGGTGTTGCTCCTACAAGATGTCGTTTCAAATGAAAAGGGAACGAGTTTTAGAGACCAATAAGGGTTAATCATGCATAGATGGAAATTAAACTGAGCACAAATGCGGAAATTTGAATGAATTTGTATGGCACTCTACTCATTTGATGACAGATGGGAATCATAGGACATAACCTTCTTGGAAAATTAACATGCAGAAGACACTAAAGATCAAATAAAAGGGCACCAAAGGAAACACCATGCAGACTCCCCAAAGGCAATTGGCAAGAGATCATCTGATTATATCAGCTACTAATTAATCAATTACCCATTCAGGCTGAGGAACCCACGTTGCTCAAATACCAACAGAGAAACAAAACCATCACATCAAGCACTCACATCTACTGGTGTATAATTAAATACCCTAGTTGTTAGTTAAACGATCTTGAGATTTTATATGAACATACTCTCATGGCCACCAAGGAGCTCCACGGCACGCACAAAGTGTGCGTGCAGCGCTGTGGTCCACCGCATCCTAGGAGCCCTCGAGCTCCTCTTCCGGCCACCAGCTGCCGGCCTTGCCACAGCGCTGCCGCCGACGGCAGGACACGAGCTCTTCTTGAACCCATGGGCCTTGTTCGGCTGGTGCAGCATCTCCTCCAGGCCACGGTACCTCTTGGACGCCACCTCATGGAGCCCCAGCCGCACCTCACCGTCGTCGCCGACCACCGCGTCCGGCAACGGAGGGCTGATGTGAAGGGAGAGATCAGGAGCAATTGCCGTGGTAATAGAACAAGCCTCGGGAAGAGGGGGTGGAGGAGGGGAGCTCATTGTAGCTAGCAATGGAATCTTGCTGTGTCGGTTTCAAGGGTAAGGAGGAAGGGGAGGCGGGATGCGGTGATTAGGTCATGAGTGCCATATCATTTTCGTGTTGGGATTTGTACATGTTTGAGAGACAGAGAGAGATGGGGGAAAGGGAAGATGCTATAGGGTCTAGAGATATTGTGGTATAGATGGAGAATTTTCTATCAATGCCATGCTACTATGGTGATAGAGGAGGGGAGAGGGATGACATCCCGGGTTGGGAATAAGCAGGATGAGAGAGAGAGAGAGAGAGAGAGAGAGAGAGAGAGAGAGAGAGAGAGAGAGAGAGAGAGAGAGGCCTCAGCAATCATGAAATGGGAAAGGGGGGACAGAGCGTTTGGATTATGACAAGCTCTAACAGACATGGTTTGTATTTAAGGGTTTGTACACACCCCTTCCAAAAGTTAAAAAATGATATTAGTGTCTTTTACTACTAACTAGTAATAAAAGCGTACGGGCAATGCACGTTAATATCAGACAGAGAATTAATTACATGTTCATATCATGCAAAAATTTGTTGGACGTTAATATTGGGTAGAATATCAACTATCTGTTAATTACATGGACAGTCTATATTTGGTATGTTATTAATTACATGCTAAATATATATGTTGAGCGCTCACGATTTGAGCAATATAGGTAGTTGGATTAACGATGTTTGATGGATAAGATTTGTTGGATTTGCTACTTTGAGTCTTTTTATATTGGTATAGATGTAGATATAGATTACTAGCAACTAATTTACTCCCCCCGTTTCTAAATATAAGTCCTTATAGAGATTGCAGTATTGGCTATATATGGAGCAAAATGAGTGAGTGTATACTTCAAAATATGTCTATATACATCTGTTTTTTTCTCGAAAAGGGGCACTTTATTACTTAGGAGATTTAAGCATTACACCCGGCCTCTGCATTACTAAGATGCACACAGCCAAAAAAAGTCTTCTCGCATAAATGAAAAATAAAAAGGCGAAATACAAAAACATGAAGAGTCCGTATGACGCCTAAAACGGAGGGTGGTCAATCCTAAGATCATGCCGCCACCCATGCTGAGTAAAAGTATCCCTCGCCATAGCCTCCAATCGTGTACACACCTCCGTAAACAGGTCTCGATTCTTCACGCGTCGTAGAGAGGATCATAAACGAAGAGTCCCGGTATATATGTAGATAACCTGCATCAGGGAAGTACTTTTATCGTTAAAAACCTTATCATTTCTACATAGTCAAAGCGACCAAATAACGGCAAGCGCTCCCACCCTGAGAAAAGTTCTAAACCTGTGATCAATCACATGTAACCAGTTGCCAAATACACTAGCAACACTATAAGGAGGATACAAGCCAGAAGCTATTTGGATGACTGACCATATAGAACGAGCCAATTTGCATTGGAAGAATAAATGTTTTATTGTCTCATCATGAAGACAAAAGACACATTTGCAGACTTCCATGCCAATTCCTCTTAATAAGGTTATCTTTAGTAAGAATGACTCCGCAACGAAGATACCATGCAAAGTTTTTATTCTTAAGAGGTATCTTCATCTTCCAGATCTTCTTATAATTATCAACTGGCACATCAGACTGAACTAACGCTCTATACATGGAATCCACTGAGAATTTTCCATTCCCATGAAGGTTCCATCGAAATACATCAAAACCATGTGACAGGTGCACCATGGACAACCGCTGGAGCAGCATGTTCCACGATTGGAGTCTAGGTCCAATTAAATCTCTTCTGAACGTCACATTTGGCGGAAATGATTCCATTACCGTGGCGATAGTATCACCCTTGTGGTGCACAATATTGTATAGAGCCGGATATTGTTTCCGGAGTGTGGCATTTCCTAGCCATCTCTCCTCCCAGAATCTAATTTCCGAGCCGTCCTTAATTGAGAAGGATCCATAGCAGAAGAAATATTTCTTCGTAGCCATTAGACCCGCCCAAAAGTGGGAATCCCCAGGCTTCCAGTATACTTGGGTACCGCCTTGGAGCCCACATATTTCCTCCTTAGGAGGGTTTGCCATACACCTTCTTTCGTCAGAAATTTAAACAACCATTTGCTGAGGAGGGCCCTATTCTTAACCTCAAGGTCATGAATACCCAACCCGCCTTGGTCTTTGGGACGGCAAACCACACTCCATTTGGCAAGTCGATATTTCTTTCTCTCACTATCTCCTTGCCAAAAGAATCTTCATCGGAAATAATACAATCTATGTAAAACTCCTTTCGACAACTGGAAGAAGAAAATCATATATAGTACCATATTACTAAGTACTGAATTTATGAGGACCAATCTTTCACCCAGAGACAGCAGTTTACCTTTCCAACTACTAAGTCTTTTTTGCAGTCTTTCCTCGACGTGTTTCCATTCAATATTTGTGAGTCTCCGATAATGTATCGGTATCCCCAAATATGTGATCGAAAACTGGCCCAACTCGCATCCAAACAGTTCAGCATACAGGTGGGCCTCGGCTTGAGCATGTATACATATGTATACATCTGTATGTAGTCCATATTAAAATCTCTAAAAGGTCGTATATTTAGAAACGGAGGGAATAGATTAGAGTAAGCTGGCTCCTATACCTCACATGTGTGTTCATGTGTAAATCCATACAATCGTCTCCCCTTCGCAAGTATGTAGCTAGACCATGATTTGCTAAGGTTTCTATTCCAAGAAGAAAACCATGTGCAGTATGTCGACGATACGATCATCCTTTTTAAGATCGGTCTTCGACTGGCTAACTTAAAATGTCTCATTCTCTGCTTCAAGGTCATGTCCGACCTTAAAATTAATATGTGCAAAAGTGAGGTGTTAGTCATGGGTTGCCCTCCTGCTGAGCATAATCATAGTGCGAATTCGTTAAACTGCAGTCTCAATTCCTTCTCCCATTAAATACTTGGTATTCCTTTGTCGCCTCTCAAGCTTAAGGTTATGAACTTCATTCCTATGGAACAAAATATTGCGAGTGGCGCCTTAGGTAGCCAAGTATAATATCTCTGGGTAGGCCCTCGACGGGGCAAGTATAATACCTCTGGGGTAAAGTTATTTTCATTAATGTATGCTCCTCAAGACTTCCTATGTACACTATGGGTTTTACAACTTTCCGAGAGTAACCACTAAGTTTTGACAAGCATCGTAGTGCCTTATATTGGAACACTGACGACAACAAGAAAAAATACAGGCTAGTCAAGTGGATGCTCATGCACAAACCCTTGGGGTTGGGAATGATCAGTACCTGAACAAATGGTAGAAGCCAAATACTACCCTCATTGTGAACCCCTCAACGCCAATCCCCGGGGTGGGTCACAATTTTGTAGATCATTGTCAAAGTGAGGGACAGATTTAGCGAGCATGTCAAATTTGTGGTTGGCAACGGAGCCACAATTAGATTCTAGACAGACTAGTGGCATGGAGTGTGTTAGTAGGAAAGAGAGGATTGCATGCATCGATTGTTTTTATTGCTTGAGCCTCGTGGCATATATATAGTGAGTACATGACCTGCTTGGAGTACAAGACAAGATAGGGATAAATCCTAGTCTATCCTATCATATACTTCCTAATAGTCACGATACTCAACAGAGAGGGCCCTCTTAAATTTTACTTTCTTGCCATATTCTCGTATGGCTCTAGTTTTGAGATCACCATTACGGAGCTCTCTGCTAATAATCAGGACCTTAACCTTCGCTGGCCATTGTACCCCAAAGATTTGGTTAAATGGTAAGAGTGTGTTGCCCTTTTCCCTTCATTCTCGTCGACTAATGACCGCATGGTCTCGCCCCACACTGCTTCTTGCAAGTTCAAGGACTTTTCAACGACAAGATTGTCTCGTCGTAGCGATGCTTAAAGTCAGTTCGGGTTAAACTAGCAATTACTACATATTTCAATTATGAGATATAATAGATAAACATTGAAAGAATTTCCATGAGATGGAAATAGAACCAAGATTGTATATGTGATATGGTCCAATATAATTTGTTGTTTGCGAACTTTAGAGATATTAGAATGAACTGAAGCAAACATAATGGAGTTGGATTCTTCGTTATGATGAAATGGTCAAAATTTTGATTTCATCGAGGAAAATGAAGATGCTTGTGTTTACAAGAAATTAAGTGGGGGTATGATAATATTTCTAACTCTATGTGTACAGAACACATTGTTGACTGGAAATAATATAAACTTGACAGGAATTTGGACTTCATTGAAAATAGTTTTTTGATGAAGTATTTAGGCAAGTTAGCTTTGGTATTAGGTATAATAATACATGGATATAGTAGTGCCTAATATTGCTTAGTCAAAATACATATTGACAAGATACTAATGTTGTTTGGTATTAAAAACGCCAATAGAGTCTCTTGTCAAGCTCACATGGAAAGAGTTTTAAGCAAGCATCAGTATCCTGAAATACTGATGAGCAAACTACATGATTGATATTTCACTCACACTTTTGAATTAATCATTTATTCCATGGTACGTAGAACTAGATATGTCCAATACTTCAAATAAGTTGTGAGTAAGTTACCAAAGTGATCAAGGTGTCCATCATAGGACAAAACTGAAAATGTCGTTAAGTATTAAAGTAAGAAAGATGACATGTTTCTCGCATATGGAGAAAATGAAGAGATTGTTGTAAGGAGTTACATCAATATAGGCTCGATGTAAGTAGTTACACCGATAAAATCTTCATCAGTGTTCCAAGCAATTTTCGATTTCAATTAAAGGATTTATGTAATAAATTAAATGGTGGCACGGTAAGTTGAAATTGGTCCAAGAAGGTTACTATGGCGAATTCTATAACGAAGATTGAGCATGTTGTCACTTTAGAAGCAACAATGGAGGGTGATGAATCAAATAGTTCATTTATGAATTCAATATGGTTTCTAGAAGGCTTGTGCCAATGGAACATTGATCTAAATAATGGTTCCATAGCTTAGTTTAAGGAATCAAAGGTCCTACTGGTGATTCAATATATACAAAGCCAGTTCCACGCGAATTATGATTTTTTGTGGAAACATGAAAGATGCATAGAAATACACACATATTTTGAACTTGTCAGATCCGATAGAACAAAGACTATACCACAAGCAAAGCATGAACAAACACCGGGTTGACATTGGTGTAAAAGAAGTTATGCAAACTAGATTATTGACTCTAGTACAAGTGGGTGTCTGTTGGAAATATGCCCAGGAGGCAATAATAACTATATTATTTTCCATGTTTATAATTAGATGTATATTATATATTATAACATATATGATTATTGAATACGTGATTCAAAGGAAACCCCATAAGCACGTGTAGAGTAATGAACGGTAAATCCTGACCCGTAGTATTGCCTCTAGGACTAGCTCAAGTGTTGCATGATGTTTAAGTTTTCCTAATCATTGGCATATGTTAAGTGTAACAAGGATGTTGACAACTTTGAGAGTATGATCATAGTAGAACAATCATATTGAATTGACCCAAACAGTTTGTTATACTTAGAGATGTTATCGTCACAAGTCTATAGTCAATAACACGGAGAGTTAGTGCATGCTTTGTTCCTTAGACCATCAGAGTATCGAGTCCCTTCATGCCGGGGATGATACGCTTTGGGGCTGCTCCAACTTCATCTGTAACACGTTCATCATAACGACAACTTGCGGGTTTATCGGAAAAGTATGACAATGGGCTAGATAGCTCAAGAGTGAGATTTGCTCCTCCAAAAATGGAGAGATATTCTTAGGGCTCTCTTGGTGTGGCCATCTGTCCAGATGCAGGTGAGTTACTCATAGGGATGCCAGGAACGACAACGAGAAAGAAGAACAAAACTTCTAACGAGGAGAGCGGTATAGTGAGCATGTGTATGACTCACGGGGTTATTGATATATCTCACCTTGGGTTTTGTAAAGTATCGCAAAGCAAAAGGAATAGTTTCAAGAGAAATAGGAAGCATTTTTGGGTTACCGGAAGTGTTTCATGGAATACCGGATAATGATATATTGGCAGTAAATGTTTTCGGGACCTTAACAGAGGGCTCATGTACTTACGGGGAGCCTCATGGGATTTATTTAGGCACCATGGGCTCCTCTAATATGTTATAGGCCTATTAGGGGAGAGCTAATGGGCCTAGAAGTTCCGTAAAAGGATGGCGCCCCTTTATCTTATCGGACAAGCTAAGAGGGCGCATGAGAGTTGGAGGACTCCTCCTTGGCCATGCCGCAAGGGAGGGATTACCCTCCCCAAGTTGGGTAGGCCCCGCCCCCACCTATATAGGATGAGTCTATTATGATAACACTCCTTAAAACCTTATTCTATTAACAGTAATTCTTATTATGCTAACACCCGTGCAAACACGCAACGAACTGCACTAAAAAAGCAACTGATGTGCCCACTTCTGCCAGATCCCAATCCCCACCGCCTTCCCACCCCCCCAATCCACCTTCTTCCCCCCACAGGTGCCGCACCTCTCTCCCCCGATCCACCGTCTGCTTGGCGCTGCCCTACCCCTAGTCGGCTGTCGATCCACCCACCGGCCGCCTGGGCTTGCGCAGCCCCTGCCCTGCATCACCGACGGCCTGGGCTCACGCCGGCAAGCAGCTCCCCCGGGACCCCCGGAGCCGGAC
>NC_041388.1:73253107-73280061 GCF_002162155.2 Triticum dicoccoides
GCGTGACTCTGCGATGCTCCTCCCCGTACCTCCCGCCATCCCCGCGTGACCCCCGCAGCGGATCCACCCCTTCCCTCCCGTGACTCCTCTTCGCTCCTCCCTCCCTCCGTCCCCACGCCACCACCACGGGCTACCATCATGGGCAGCTGTTGCCGTCCACAACGCCCTGCCCAGCGAGCCCCGCCTCCACGGCTCCTCAGGTGTCCGGATCCGTCGATGGTGCTCGCCCAGTACTCCGACTCCGGCCCGCAGTGGAACTACGTTGGTACCCTGCCTCCCTCTCCTCCCCTCCTAATCCCTGCCTTGACCTGACCACCACTTTCACTGCTCCTCCCTAACGAGCTGCACATCCTGCTGACCTCCACCTCCTTTTTATGTGCATGCCACATGCAGTTCGCTACTCCTCTCCGTGTGGTCCATGCACAGGGTGCACCACCACGGCTCGCTGGTGGTACTATCATCAGCATGTATGCTAGAAAAACAGGGTGTCCCATGCTGTAGTTTGGCTAGGGGTAGCACGGGGTTTAGTTTATTTGAGTTTTCAGATTTGTAGTGCAGTCCAAGATATTCATTGTTTTGTCAGATCCACGACTCTGTGTGGGCTATAATTGTTGAAAAAACAGAGATGAGTGGATGAAATTCATTGTGTATTTTCTCTGAAGGGAAATCGAGTGATAATTGCAATCTGTAGTTCTTTTGCTCTCGGGGTTCATTTTACTTTTCTCTTTGCAGAGAAGATGAAGTGATGCAGTTCGGTTGGATGCCCAGTTACTCAATTTTGTTGTTGTTGAGATCTGCACTACATTGTGAAAAACTGAAGTTCATTACCGCGTTGGTGTAGTTCGCCTTCACGGAGGCTGCAATTTTGTCTTAGTGCAAAGTGTAGCCCATAGAATTTTTGTAGTTCGACTGGTGGAGAGTACAAATTTTGTATGTGTGTGTCTGTGTAGAACAATCAGATAGATGTGAAGCTCACTTTGTTCTCTCACCTGGTTAGCTATAAAACTCCTCAGTGGTTCACTATATCAATGCAACACCTGCAGTGCATTTGGTCCTCGGATGTGGTTCACTTTTGAGACTGATGTTGTTCATTTGTGCGCAACATGAAAGTGCAAAAACTTTAGCGAAACAACAAGATAGTAATGTGGTTCACTTTTATATATATTGAGGTTCACTTGCCCTCGTCTCTGCGGTCAACTCTCGTTCATAAAAATTGTTGAAAGAAAGACAACAAAAACTCGTCTCAGAAAATTTATATCCGACAAAAGAAATCATGAAGTTCACTTGGTTGTCTAATGCAGTGCGGTTTTCAGTCTAAAGTAGTGCGGTTTGCTACCTCGTTTGGGAAAATTTACGTCCCACAAAACAGAAATCATGCAGTGCACTTGTCCATCTGATGAAGTGCGTTTTTTAGTCTAAAGCAGTGCGGTTTGCTGTCTGATGCAGTACAAATGATGATTTTGGTGTCGCGAAAAAACAGTGTCCGTATTTCGTTAAAATCAAAATTGCTCTTAAACCGTAAGGAATCAGAGAAAGTGTTCTACATGAAAAAGTTGCGCCTCATCGATATCTTTCCAATGGCGTATAATTTGAATCATTCCGACCAGTGGTTTGTAAAATTTTTGCAAAAACGGCCGTTACCGCTCGTCAGCCGCATGATTTTCCAAATTAACTTAAAACCGTAAGGAATCTCAAGAACATTTCTACATATGAAAGTTGCGCCTCCTTCATAGCTTTCCAATGGCGTATCATACGCCTCATTTCAACAAATGGTTCAAAAACTGGAGCGAAAACAATACCAAAAATTGCAAAAAAAAACAGAATTCCATGATTTAGTAAATTTGATACTGCTCTTAAACCATAACATATTAGAAAAAATAATAATTATGAAAAAGTTGCGCCTCGATGATATCTTTCCAATGGCGTATCATTTGCTTCATTCTGACGAGCGGTTTAGAAAAAACACGAAAAATGCTTGCTGTCACTTGTCGTGTGCCGCACCGTTTTCGAAACTGCTCTTAACTATCACAAATCTCGGAAAGTGTTCAACATGGTGAAGTTGCGCCTAATCCATAGCTTTCCAACTGTATATTACACTCCTCGTTCCGATAAGCAGTTAAAAAACTAGAGCGAAAAGGGTACCGAAAAAACACCGCGTGTAGTTTTTTCCGACGCAATGTTCACTAGTCTTTGTATTGAAGTACCTTTGCTACAGAAAGTGCAATGCTCTTGCGTTGAGCGTGCACTTCGTAAGTGTTAGCAGAATATATATATACAACCCCCTCTCCCCCATCACGAGACAGAAGTTTTCTCCCGTGGTCTCGGACGCCCCCTCTCTTTCTCTCTTGACATAGACTCGATCTAGGGTTAGTTTACCCTAGTCTCATAATAGAGAATCCTCGTGAGGTTCTTTTCTCCCTCCACTAATTCTCCAGTGACGCAAAGTTTTCGACAGCAAAGCACTACAGGATTGTGAAGCCCGTACACGTGTAATCCTAGAGAGGTCATGTGAACAGTTTGACGGACTACATCAACGACCATCTTTATTTATATATTATTCAACATAGGTCTAACAAGAACATACATCAATCCACCCGAAGCCACCACTCACACCTACAAAACTCGATAATGTGGAGTGCTCTCACTCCCCATATCTAAAACCGGCGCCGTTGCCGAGCCATCCACATAACGTATCAGAACACATAGCGGTGCATCAGAGTTAAAGCGTACACCACATGCACATGTTTTAGACGCTGCCATCATCATCAAACCGCTGACCCATCTTCAGGAGAGAGATCTACATCATCCTTGCTAGCTCGTCCGTCCGTCGACGCCACCACGGCGCCCAATGGCACCACCGCCCCGCGCTCGTCCATCCAGACGCAAAGATTCTGGCAGATCTGTCATACGTAGCACCTGCCGACCAGGCATGACACATCGTAGCACCTGTCTGCCAGGCCTGATTTGACATCTCTGTTAGGAAAGGTTGCATGGAAAACAAACAAAAAATCTATGCACACGCAATGATCTACCCATGGAGATGCATAGCAACGAGGGGGAGAGTCTGTGTCTACGTACCCTCGTAGACTGTAAGCGGAAGCGTTTCTCCACATGGTAGATGTAGTCGAACTTCTTCGCGCTTCAACCGATCAAGTACCGAACGCATGACACCTCTGCGTTCTGCACACGTTCAGCTCGGTGACGTCCCTTGCCTTCTTGATCCAGCAAGACGTCGAGGTAGTAGATGAGTCCCGTCAGCACGATGGCGTGGTGATGGTGATGGTGAAGTGATCCTCGCAGGGCTTCGCCTAAGCACTACGAAAATAAGACTGAGGGTGTAAATGGTGGAGGGGGGGCGCCGCACACTGATGTTTGCTTGAACTACGTCGGTATTTCCCCAAAGAGGAAGGGATGATGCAGCACAACAACGGTAGGTATTTCCCTCAGTGATTAGACCAAGGTTGTCGAACCTATGGGAGAAACATGCAACACGACGTAAACAACTCTTGCACACAAATAACAAATACTCGCAACCCGAGGTAAGAGAGGGGTTGTCAATCCCTCACAGGTAAAAAGATAGGTAAAATTATAGTATATTGGATAAATAGATCTCGTGGGAACGCGAGATAAAATAAATAACAATAAATTGCAGCAAGGTATTTTAGTATTTTTTGGTTTAATAGATCTGAAAATAAAAACAAATAAAAATAGATCACGAAGGAAAATATAATTAAGAAGAGACCGGCGGCCGTAGGTTTCACTAGTGGCTTCTCTCGAGAAAAAAAAGCAAACGGTGGGTAAACGAATTACTGTTGGGCAATTGATAGAACTTTAAATAATCATGACGATATCTAGGCGATGATCATTATATAAGCATCACGTCCAAGATTAATAGACCGACTCCTGCCTGCATCTACTACTATTACTCCACACATCGACCGCTATCCAGCATGCATCTAGTGTATTAAGTTCATGCAGGAACGGAGTAATGCAATAAGAACGATGACATGATGTACGCAAGATCTATTTATGTAGAAATAGACCCCATCTTGTTATCCTTAATACCAATGATACATACGTGTTGGTTCCCCTTCTGTCACTAGGATCAAGCACCATAAGATCGAACCCATCACAAAGCACCTCCTCCCATTGCAAGATAAATAGATCAAGTTGGCCAAACAAAACCCAAATATCAGAGAAGAAATACGAGGCTATAAGCAATCATGCATATAAGAGATCAAAGAAGACTCAAATAACTTTCATGGACAAAAACATAGATCTGATCATAAACTCAAAGTTCATCGGATCCCAACGAACACACCGCAAAAAGAGTTACATCATATGGATCTCCAAGAGACCATTGTATTGAGAATCAAAAGAGAGAGATGAAGCCATCTAGCTGAAGGAAATATGCCCTAGAGGCAATAATAAAGTTGTTATTTATATTTCCTTATATCATGATAAATGTTTATTATTCATGCTAGAATTGTATTAACAGGAAACTTAGTACATGTGTGAATACATAGACAAACAGAGTGTCCCTAGTATGCCTCTACTACACTAGCTCGTTACTCAAAGATGATTAAGTTTCCTAGCCATAGATATGTGTTGTCATTTGATGAATGGGATCACATCACTAGAGAATGATGTGATGGACTAGACCCATCCGTTAGCTTAGCACTATGATTGTTTAGTTTATTGCTATTGCTTTCTCCATAACTTATACATGTCCCTATGACTATGAGATTATGCAAATCCCGAATACCGGAGGAACACTTAGTGTGCTATCAAATGTCACAACATAACTGGGTGATTATAAAGATGCTCTACAGGTGTCTCCAATGGTTTTTGTTGAGTTGGCATAGATCGAGATTAGGACTTGTCACTCCGATTGTCGGAGAGGTATCTCTGGGCCCTCTCGGTAATGCACATCACTATGAGCCTTGCAAGCAATGTGACTAATGAGTTAGTTACAGAATGATGCATTACGGAACGAGTAAAAAGACTTGCCGGTGACGAGATTGAACTAGGTATGATGATACCGATGATCGAATCTCGGGCAAGTAACATACCGATGACAAAGGGAACAACGTATGTTGTTATGCGTTTTGACCGATAAAGATCTTCATAGAATATGTAGGAACCAATATGAGCATCCAGGTTCCGCTATTGGTTATTGACCGGAGATAAGTCTCGGCCATGTCTACATAGTTCTCGAACCCATAGAGTCCGCATGCTTAACGTTTGATGACGATATGTATTGTGAGTTATGTGATTTGATGTACCGAAGGTTGTTTGGGGTCCCGGATGTGATCACGGACATGACGAGGAGTCTCGAAATGGTAGAGACATAAATATTGATATATTGGAAGGTTATGTTTGGACACCGGAAAGGTTTCAGATAGGTTCGGGCATTTTCCGAAGTACCAGAAGGTTACCGGAACCCCTCGGAGGGTTAATGGGCCTTCATGGGCTTTAGTGGAAGAGAGGAGGAGGCAGCCAAGTGGAGGGGCGTGCCCCCCAAGCCCAATCTGAATTGGGGAGCCCCGCTTTCCTTCTCTCCTTCTTCCTCTTTCCTTCCCCTCCTAGTTGGACTAGGAAAGGGGGGAACCTACTCCTAGAGCTCGAGGGACGTCACCGAGCTGAACGTGTGCAGATCGCGGAGGTGCCATGCGTTCGGTACTTGATCGGTTGGATCGCGAAGACGTTCGACTACATCAACCGCGTCACTTAACGCTTCCGCTCTCGGTCTACGAGGGTACGTAGACACACTTTATCCTCTCATTACTATGCATCTCCTAGATAGAACTTATGTGATCGTAGGAAATTTTTTGAAATACTGCGTTCCCCAATAGTGGCATCCGAGCCAGGTCTATGCGTAGATGTTATATGCACGAGTAGAACACAAAGGAGTTGTGGGCATGGGTATATACATATTGCTTGACGTCACTAGTTGTTTCTTGATTCGGCGGTGTTGTTGGATGAAGCGGCCCGGACCAACATTACATGACCGCATTCATGAGATTGGTTCTACCGACATGCTTTGCACACAAGTGGTTGGCGGGTGTCAGTTTCTCCAACTTTAGTTGAATCGGATTCAATGAACAGGGTTCTTTCTAAAGATCAAAAAGCAATCACTATACCACGTTGTGGTTTTGATGCGTAGGTAAGAACGGTTCTTGCTAGAAGCCCGTAGCAGCCACGTGAAACTTGCAACAACAAAGTATAGGATGTCTAACTTGTTTTTGCAGGGCTTGTTGTGATGTGATATGGTCAAGACGTGATGATATATAAATTGTTGTATGAGATGATCATGTTTTGTAGAAATTATCGGCAACTGGCAGGAGCCTTATGGTTGTCGCTTTATTTTATGAAATGCAATCGCCATGTAATTGCTTTACTTTATCACTAAGCGGTAGCGATAGTCGTAGAAGCAATAGTTGTCGAGACGACAACGATGCTTCGATGGAGATCAAGGTGTCAAGTCGGTGACGATGGTGATCATGACGGTGCTTTGGAGATGGATATCAAAGGCACAAGATGATTGACGGTGTCCTGGACTAGGGGGTACTCACCACGTCGTCTCCCGATCTGTTAGATTGGGCCGAGGACCCCCATGGCCGTATACTCATGGGCCAGTTCGGACAACTGCTGCATACATGGAAGATTCCACAGGACTTGGTGATCAAGACAAGGACTCCTCCCCACCGGCGTATTCGGCTAGGACTCTTGTTATCCTAGGCCTCTGGTGCATTATATAAACCGAGGCCAGGCTAGTCGATAGATAATATACAACAATCATACCATAGGCTAGCTTCTAGGGTTTTAGCCTCTACGATCTCGTGGTAGATCAACTCTTGTAATACTCATATCATCAATATCAATCAAGCAGGACGTAGGGTATTACCTCCATCAAGAGGGCCCGAACCTGGGTAAACATCATGTCCCCTGCCTCCTGTTACCATCGATCCTAGACGCACAGTTCGGGACCCCCTACCCGAGATCCACCGGTTTTGACACCGACATTGGTGCTTTCATTGAGAGTTCGGTTGTGTGATCGGCAAAGGATCAATGGCTCGCCCGCAAATCAACTGCGACGCCGGCATCTTCGTCGCCGGCTCGACTGGTCACCTCGGCTGACCGGGAGCTTCGTCATCACCTCATTAACACATGCTGGGGGCTTCGGCATCACACCGCCGGCCTGCTCCGTCGCTGCGGTCGGACTGGGGTTTTCACCTCGCCCATCGACTATGCTGTGTCACCACTTCATCAAGCCGAGTTCTTTACTCGGACATCTCGGGACCGGCTTGGGGGCTGGGATCTCGTCCCGCCACAATCTCGGCCTGCGTCATCAACATCGAATACATTAACCAGCTAAGTTGCCTTCATGCTCAAAGTTTTAAATTTTTAACTTGTGTTCGGTTCGACCAAGCATTATACTTTTTTGGAAAAAAGTTGCTTGTAAAAAATTTCCTTGTCCAAACTTTGTTTGACACACAAATTCAAATACCCCGTTTATTTGGGGGCTTCCTTTATGAAGCTTTTCCTCTTGCATATGATTATACTTGTACGGCTTCGTTCCTTGTTCGTGTATTACGCCACAATATGCACCATATTGACTTAAGCGATTTGCAAGCTGGGTTGCCTGGCTCCTGTGCTTACCCCTACGTTCCCGATTGTTCGGCTAGGGAGTAAAGGGAGCACCTCTGCGATTGTCACGACCGGGTCCTCCGAGCTCTGACCTCAGACTAGGTGAAGCCGAAAGCTAGTGCTCTTATTGTTTTCAATCATGGTCAGCACACAACGGAACTCACGAGTACAAAAAATCTATTGCACAAGTCTCATAGTAATAATGAGCACCGAAGAAAGGTATCGGTGGGGGTACTATTTTCTTCGAAGATGCTTCTTACACTTCGTCTATAATATAGCATAAGTTCCCTGAGCGCGCTTTGTCTGTTATAGCCTTATGGCCCGGTTGCCTGGTTATCGTAAACACTGTCGATATTCTCGACAGGTGGAGTACATAACACTTTTCGGTCCTTGACTAAAGAGGGAGAAACCGACGGTCAGTTAAGACACATTTAAAGTTCGGGTGAACAAAGATATGATATTAGTACTTCGGTACATACAATCATTATACATAAAATTCTTTTACCCAAGTCACTTGGGGGCTCTTAAATTTATATGAGCCGTTTTATAATAAGTGTTCTTCTTCTTAGTTGTTGCAAAGTTTTTATTACTATTATTATTCACCACTCCTTTTTTTGACACGAGTGTGTGGTGATACGTCTCCGTCGTATCTATAATTTTTGATTGTTCCATGCCAATATTATTCAACTTTCATATACTTTTTGGCAACTTTTTATATTATTTTTGGGACTAACATATTGATCCAGTGCCCAGTGCCAGTTCCTGTCTGTTGCATGTTTTTGGTTTCACAGAATATCCATATCAAACAGAGTCCAAACGGGATAAAAACGGACGGAGCTTATTTTTGGAAAATATGGAAAATTCGGAAGGAAAATCAATGCGAACTAGTGCCCGAGATGGTCACGAGGCAGGGGGCACCCCCCCTAGGGCGCGCACCTACCCTCATGAGCCCACCGTGAGGCGGTTGATGCTCTTCGTTTGCTGCAAGAAAGCTGATATTCGGAAAAAAAATCACGGTGAAGGTTTCAGGCCAATCGGAGTTACGGATCTCCATATATATATGAAATGGTGAAATAGAGCCAGAACAGAACGCAGAACCAGAGAGAAACAGAGAGATAGATCCAATATCGGAGGGGCTCTCACCCCTCCCATGCCATGGAGGCCAAGGACCAGAGGGGAAACCCTTCTCCCATCTAGGGAGGAGGTCAAGGAAGAAGAGGAAGAAGGGTCCCCTCTCCGCTCTCCTCCAGTGGCGCCAGAACGCCACCGTGGCATCTCCATCACTGCGATCTTCACCAACATCTCCATCACCTTCCCCCCTCTATCTACAGCGGTCCACTCTCCCGCAACCCGTTGTACCCTCTACTTGAACGTGGTGCTGTATGCTTCATATTATTATCCAATGATGTGTTGCCATCCTATGATGTCTAAGTAGATTTTCGTTGTCCAACCGGTGGTTGATGAATTGCTATGATTGATTTAATTTGCTTGTGGTTATGTTGCTGTCCTTTGGTGCCCATCATATGAGCGCGCGCGTGGGTCACACCTTAGGGTTAGTTGTATGTTGATAGGACTATGTATTGGAGGGCAAGAGTGACAGAAGCTTCAACCTAGTATAGAAATTGATGCATACGGGATTGAAGGGGGACCAATATATCTTAATGCTATGGTTGGGTTTTACCTTAATGAACATTAGTAGTTGCGGATGCTTGCTAATAGTTCCAATCATAAGTGCATAGAATTCCAAGTCAGGGATGACATGCTAGCAGTGGCCTCTCCCACATAATACTTGCTATCGGTCTAGTAAAGTAGTCAATTGCTTAAGGGACAATTTCGCAACTCCTACCACCACTTTTCCACACTCGCTCTATTTACTTTAGTTGCTTCTTTACCTTAACAGCCCCTAGTTTTATTTTCGTGCTCTTTACTTTCTTGCAAGCCTTTTCGAAAACACCTACAAAGTACTTCTAGTTTCATACTTGTTCTAGGTAAAGCGAACGTCAAGTGTGCATAGAGTTGTATTGGTGGTCGATAGAACTTGAGGGAATATTTGTTCTACCTTTAGCTCCTCGTTGGGTTCGACACTCTTACTTATCGAAAACTGTTGTGATCCCCTATACTTGTGGGTTATCATGTGGTCACTAGCCGGGGAGCCTAATTTCTCTCTCAAAGCCGCTAGAGTTTAGTTTGCTAAACTGGCCTATTGAGAAGTACTCCGCCTTTGGGATAGGAGGTTGAAGCCGTAGGCTGACCCACTTGGAGTCTTGAGATAGGATGTGTCATGTTAAAGCACGACAGAAGCACTCTTTTTTTCTACGACCAATTTTTGGATTGGCACCGAACACTTGATCTTATTCGGACGTCATGTTTTTACTGACGTTATTTGGTTTTCCAAGCTTTTGGCACTTTTAAACTATTTGTGTGTTTTCAGCACAAGTCTTGCAGTGCAACGCTGGACACCTTTAGAGATTCGGCAAAAACATTCTCGGATATTGCTATATATGCATCGGTTTCGAATTGTGTCTTTGGTCAATAGTTGGGTTGTTCGGCTCCTACGCTTGCCTCCTACGTTCCGCTTTGTTCGGCTAGGTGTGCAAAGGGAGAACCAATGCGATTGTGATTCCAGCTCACATGGTTAAGCACTTCAGTGGAGAAAGCCAAAAACTGACTGCCACAATAAGCGTAAACTGGTGAGCGATCCGATGACTGTGTTATATGATGGGACATTCATAACATTGGCCGAAGTGTTTACGACTTGACCTCGACTGTCGCCGAACACTACCGGGGGCTAGTAACTGGCCTCCCAAACTAAATCCTCAATATTTTGCTCTTACATTAGAGCTGAGGTTTCATGATCATGCTTAGCATGACAACCCAAAGAAAGGAACCGCTAGTGGGACTATTTTCTTTGGAAGACATTTCTCATGTTAAACAGTAATATAACATATCTCTCTGCGTACCTTTGTTTATAAAACCGTATGGCCAGTTTGCCTTGTTTGTCGTAAATCTTTGCCCTCATAAAGGCTTTATAAAGTAGGACAAACACTTCTCGGCTACCGGCCGAGGAGATTGAAGCCGATGGTCGGTCAACAAAGTTTTGTACAATGCGGATCCGAGCATTAATGACGTAAAGTACTTGGATACATAGAGTCATTACACATAATTTGTGATTTTACTATGGATATCGATCCTTAATTCGGCCACCCGTGCCCGCATTAAGGCTCGGGGGCTACTGGGCTTCGGGCTTATTATTTACGAATATTAAAGGGGCACATCGATCCCCTGATCTGGTGTTGCCACCCGACCAGTGTCTCGGGGGCTACTGCATTGCCTGTCGAATGCATAAAATTTTAAGTGCAATATAGTTTCCGAGGAGATTTTGATCCCCAGGTTGGTCGGCCACACCCAACCTGAGTCTCGAGGACTGAGCATGCCGCTTTTTGTGTCTCGAAGTATTCTGCCGAGCTAGGACTTGATCCTCAAGCCGATTTTGCAAATCAACCTGAGTCTCAGCAGATACTGGGATCAACGGTCTTATGTCATCCTTCAGGTGCATCTCGGGTTTTAAACCGATACACACGTTGAGGGTTACTGGCTATATATCTCGGCAGAGAATAAATTGCACCAATCAAAAATATTGACAAAAAATTAGCCCACGGTCGAGGTGGTGCACCACCTCGGAAGCAGTCCGACATAAAGCTCGGGTGCTAGTGGCTGGCTCCATAGAGGGCATTTCCAGCATTAAGCTCGGCTAAACTCCTTTAACTTTTTTGTACCAAGATGATATATGACATCTTGGATATAGTCAGGCATTGGAGCTTGGACACAGTCCGGCGTTGGAGCTTGGACATAGTCCGGCGTTGGAGCTCGGATATAGTCCAGCGTTGGAGCTCGGATACATTTCGGTGTTGGAGCTCGGAAGCAGTCTGGCATTGGTGCTTGGCTGCAAAAGATACCTCGAATGCCGTCCGGCATTAGAGCTCGGACGCAAGAGGACACTGCCTCCCAGGAACAACTTTAAACCCGAGGTGTGGCATAAAAATAACAAGGCATTGATGAAGGCCGGAAACTTAAAGGGTCTCCTCGGATACCCGATGTGTAAACTCGTCGAATGCATTTCGGTGATCCTCAAGATCGAAGATGAGAAGATTTGTTGAACCAGTTTTCAAGACCGACAACGGAAGATGAAGAACAATTCGGAAGAATCGAGGAGCGTCCCTAACTTGAAGACCGGTTCAGGGGGCTACTGACGGTGTCCTAGACTAGGGGGTACTCACCACGTCGTCTCCCAATCTGTTAGATTGGGCCGAGGACCCCCATGGTCGTATACTCATGGGCCAGTTCAGACAACTGCCACATACATGGAAGATTCCACAAGACTTGGTGATCAAGACAAGGACTCCTCCCCACCGGCGTATTCGTCTAGGACTCTTGTTATCCTAGGCCTCTGGTGCATTATATAAACCGAGGCCAGGCTAGTCGATAGATAATATACAACAATCATACCATAGGCTAGCTTCTAGGGTTTTAGCCTCTATGATCTCGTGGTAGATCAACTCTTGTAATACTCATATCATCAATATCAATCAAGCAGGACGTAGGGTATTACCTCCATCAAGAGGGACCGAACCTGGGTAAACATCGTGTCCCCTGCCTCCTGTTACCATCGATCCTAGACGCATAGTTCGGGACCCCCTACCCGAGATCTGCCGGTTTTGACACCGACAATGATGATGGCCATATCATTTCACTTATTTGATTGCATGTGATGTTTATCCTTTATGCATCTTATTTTGCTTAGTACGGCGGTAGCATTATAAGATGATCTCTCACTAAATTTCAAGGTACAAGTGTTCTCCCTGAGTATGCACTGTTGCTACAGTTCGTCGTTCCCAGACACCATGTGATGATCGGGTGTGATAAGCTCTACGCTCACATACAACGGGTGCAAGCGAGTTTTGCACACACAGAATACTCGGGTTAAACTTGATGAGCCTGGCATATGCAGATATGGCCTCGGAACACGGAGACCGAAAGGTCGAGTGTGAATCATATAGTAGATATGATCAACATACTGATGTTCACCATTGAAAACTGCTCCATCTCACATGATGATCGGACATGGTTTAGTTGATATGGATCACGTGATCACTTATATGATTGGAGGGATGTCTATCTAAGTGGGAGTTCTTAAGTAACATGATTAATTGAACTTTAATTTATCATGAACTTAGTACCTGATGGTATTTTTCATGTTTATGTTATTGTAGATAAATGGCCCGTGCTATTGTTTCGTTGAATTTTAATGCGTTCCTAGAGAAAGCTAAGTTGAAATATGATGGTAGCAACTACACGGACTGGGTCCGTAACTTGAGGATTATCCTCATTGCTGCACAGAAGAATTACGTCTTGGAAGCACCGCTAGGTGCCAAACTCACTGCAGGAGCAACTCCATATGTTATGAACGTCTGGCAGAGCAAAGCTGATGACTACTCGATAGTTCAGTGTGCCATGCTATACGGCTTAGAATCGGGACTTCAACGACATTTTGAACGTCATGGAGCATATGAGATGTTCCAGGAGTTGAAGTTAATATTTCAAGCAAATACCCGGATTGAGAGATATGAAGTCTCCAATAAGTTCTACAGCTGCAAGATGGACGAGAATAGTTCTATCAGTGAACATATACTCAAAATGTCTGGGTACCACAACCACCTGACTCAACTAGGAGTTAATCTTCTTGATGATAGTGTCATTGACAGAGTTCTTCAATCACTGCCACCAAGCTACAAAAGCTTCGTGATGAACTATAATATGCAAGGGATGGATAAGACAATTTCCTAGCTCTTCCCGATGCTAAAAGCTACGGAGTTGAAATCAAGGAGCATCAAGTGTTGATGGTCAACAAGACCACTAGTTTCAAGAAGAAGGGCAAAGGGAAGAAGGGGAACTTAAAAAAGAATGGCAAGCAAGTTGTTGCTCAAGTGAAGAATCCCAAGTCTAGACCTAAGCATGAGACTGAGTGCTTCTACTACAAAGGGACTAGTCACTGGAAGCGGAACTGCCCCAAGTATTTGGCGGATAAGAAGGATGGCAAAGTGAAAGGTATATTTGATATACATGTTATTGATGTGTACCTTATTAATGCTCGTAGTAGAGCCTGGGTATTTGATATTGGTTCCGTTGCTAATATTTGCAACTCGAAACAGGGCTGCGGATTAAGCGAAGATTGGCTAAGGTTGAGGTGACGATGTGCTACCTCTTGAGCACTGCGTTGGTTTTCCCTTGAAGAGGAAAGGGTGATGCAGCAAAGTAGCATAAGTATTTCCCTCAGTTTTTGAGAACCAAGGTATCAATCCAGTAGGAGGCTACGCGTGAGTCCCTCGCACCTGCATAAAACAAATAAATCCTCGCAACCAATGCGATAAGGGGTTGTCAATCCCTACACGGTCACTTACGAGAGTGAGATCTGGTAGATATGATAAGATAATATTTTTGGTATTTTTATGATAAAGATGCAAAGTAAAATAAAAGCAAAGGAAATAACTAAGTGTTGGAAGATTAATATGATGAAGATAGACCCGGGGGCCATAGGTTTCACTAGTGGCTTCTCTTAAGAGCATAAGTATTTTACGGTGGGTGAACAAATTACTGTTGAGCAATTGACAAAATTGAGCATAGTTATGAGAATATCTAGGTATGATCATGTATATAGGCATCACATCCAAGACAAGTAGACCGACTCCTGCCTGCATCTACTACTATTACTCCACACATCGACCGCTATCCAGCATGCATCTAGAGTATTAAGTTCAAGAGAACAGAGTAATGCCTTAAGGAAGATGACATCATGTAGAGGGATAAACTCATGCAATATGATGAAAACCCCATCTTGTTATCCTCGATGGCAACAATACAATACGTTCCTTGCTTCCCTACTGTCACTGGGAAAGGACATCGCAAGATTGAACCCAAAGCTAAGCACTTCTCCCATTGCAACAAAGATCAATCTAGTAGGCCAAACCAAACTGATAATTCGAAGAGACTTGCAAAGATAACCAATCATACATAAAAGAATTCAGAGAATATTCAAATATTGTTCATAGATAAATTTGATCATAAACCCACAATTCATCGATCTCAACAAACACAACACAAAAAGAAGATTACATCGAATAGATCTCCACAAGAGAGGGGGAGAACTTTGTATTGAGATCCAAAAAGAGAGAAGGAGCCATCTAGCTAATAACCATGGACCCGAAGGTCTGAGGTAAACTACTCACAGTTCATCGAAGAGGCTATGGTGTTGATGTAGAAGCCCTCCGTGATCGATGCCCCCTCCGGCGGAGCTCCGGAACAGGCCCCAAGATGGGATCTCGTGGATACAGAAAGTTACGGCGGTGTGCTACCTCTTTTAGCACTGCGTTGGTTTTCCCCAAAGAGGAAGGGATGATGCAGCAAAGTAGCGTAACTATTTCCCTTAGTTTTTGAGAACCAAGGAATCAATCCAGTAGGAGGCTATGCGCGAGTCCCTCGTACCTGCACAAAACAAATAAATCCTCGCAACCAACGCAAATAGGGGTTGTCAATCCCTATAGGGCCACTTACGAGAGTGAGATCTGATAGATATGATAAGATAATATTTTTGGTATTTTTATGATAAAGATGCAAAGTAAAATAAAAGCAACGTAAATAGCAAAGTAAATAACTAAGTAGTAGGAGATTAATATGATAAAGATAGACCCGGGGGCCATAGGTTTCACTAGTGACTTCTCTCGAGAGCATAAGTATTCTACAGTGGGTGAACAAATTACTGTTGAGCAATTGACAAAATTGAGCATAGTTATGAGAATATCTAGGTATGATCATGTATATAGACATCACGTCCGAGACAAGTAGACCGACTCCTGCCTGCATCTACTACTATTACTCCACTCATCGACTGCTATCCAGCATGCATCTAGAGTATTATGTTAAAAACAGAGTAACACCTTAAGCAAGATGACATGATGTAGATGGATAGACTCATGCAATATGAAGAAAACCCCATCTTGTTATCCTCGATGGCAACAATACAATACGTGCCTTGCTGCCCTTACTGTCACCGGGAAAGGACACCGCAAGATTGAACCCAAAGCTAAGCACTTCTCCCATTGCAAGAAAGATCAATCTAGTAGGCCAAACCAAACTGATAATTCGAAGAGAGTTGCAAAGATAACCAATCATACATAAAAGAATTTAGAGAAGATTCAAATATTATTCATAGATAGACTTGATCATAAACCCACAATTCATCGATCTCAACAAACACACCGCAAAAAGAAGATTACATCGAATAGATCTCCACAAGAGAGGGGGAGAACATTGTATTGAGATCCAAAAAGAGAGAAGAAGCCATCTAGCTACTAACTATGGACCCGTAGGTCTGAAGTAAACTACTCACACTTCATCGGAGAGGCTATGGTGTTGATGTAGAAGCCCTCCGTGATCGATGCCCCCTCCGACGGAGCTCCCGAACAGGCCCCAAGATCGGATCTCGTGGATACAGAAAGTTACGGCGGTGGAATTAGGGTTTTGGCTCCTTCTCTGATCGTTTGGGGGTACATGGATATATATAGGAGGAAGAAGTACGTCGGTGGAGCAACATGGGCCCCACAAGGGTGGAGGGCGCGCCTGGGGGGGTAGGCGCACCCCCCTACCTCGTGGGCTCCTGTTAGCTGGCTTGACGTTGGGTCCAAGTCTCCTGAGTTGTATTCGGTGAGAAAATCACGTTCCCGAAGGTTTCATTCCGTTTGGACTCCATTTGATATTCCTTTTCTTCGAAACCCTAAAACAGGCAAAAACAGCAATTCTGGGCTGGGCCTCCGATTAATAGGTTAGTCCCAAAAATAATGTAAAAGTGGATAATAAAGCCTAGTAATGTCCAAAATAGTAGATAATATAGTATGGAGCAATCAAAAATTATAGATACATTGGAGACGTATCAAGCATCCCCAAGCTTAATTCCTGCTCGTCCTCGAGTAGGTAAATGATAAAAACAGAATTTTTGATGCGGAGTGCTACTTGGCATAATTTTAATGTAATTCTTCTTAATTGTGGTATGAATATTCAGATCCAAAAGATTCAAGACAAAAGTTCATATTGACATAAAAATGATAATACTTCAAGCATACTAACTAAGCAATTATGTCTTCTCAAAATAACATGGCCAAAGAAAGTTCATCCCTACAAAATCATATGGTTTAGCCATGTTTCATTTTCTTCACACAAGAATGCTATCATCATGCACAACCCCGATGACAAGCCAAGCAATTGTTTCATAGTTTAGTAATCTCTAACCTATAAACTTCCACGCAATATATGTGTAACATCCCAAATTTTCAATTTGGAATGTTTTACAAATATTAGTTAAGCATCTATGCATTTTGTTTGAATTGTGTGGCATTTGGATATTTTTTCAGAGGCATTTGAGTTGTTGTTTGAGTTGGATTCAACTTGGAAATTGAAAGTTATCCCTGACAAATACTTGAGAAAAATTATGAGAGGAGCTAACATGACACTCCAAAAATGTCAGAAGAAAATATTGCCAAAAGGTTTGAATTCAAATTTGAATTTTATTTGGAGTTTGCAGAAAATGTTTTTTAGTTTCTGTTTTGCCTCTGGAAAAATGTCCACGTTGTAGGATTAATTCCCCTGAGAATTTTGATATATATATATATGTCCTATATAAAAATATATTAGTTTTCTCTTAGTTAGTTTTTTTCTCTCTGCCTTATTCAAAAAAAAAGGAATAGACCCAGGTGCGAGCCAGGCCAACCGGCCCAGCCGACACCTGAGCCGGCCTGCCTTAGCGCCCGACCGAACCCTCCTCTCCCTCTCTCACCGACGCGCCGGCCCCACCTCATCTCTTTCCCCCTCGCCCACGCTATGCCGCGCCAGAGCGCATTCGCCGCCGCCGCCGCGTCCGAATTCCCCGGGATCACGATCTCGAGTCGCCCCCTTCTCCACGAAGGTGCCCTATAAATAGCCCTAGCTCTCCTCCCCCGACCCCCCTAAAACCCTAGCCCAAAACCCACCACAGCTCACGCACTCCTCCATTGGATCTCGCCGCAGCCGCCTAAGTTCATCGCCGCCTCCGCCGCCGGTGAGCAACAACACGACTCTTCCACTTTTGAGCTTCCCCCGATGTTGCGCATCATTTTGACATGGTCTGCCTCCCTCTTACCCACAGCAGCGACGACCCCGAGCTCGACCGCCGCTCGCCGGAGCTGCAGCTCACCAGGGAGTCGTCGTCATCGCCCTGGCCGTTTCTGTCATCACCGAGCTCCAACAACTCCACCACCACCTCCGCCTCGCTCCGCCGCATCGCCCCGGCCTCGCCGCCGCCACCCCGGACCACCGGAGCACCCCGCCACCAACGCTCGAGCCCACCTCGCCGTCGACCGCCGCGGTAAGCCACCGGACCCCACTCCACCGTTCGATCAGCAACCCGCGGCTTAGATTAGATACGCGAAGGGGTATGGTTTTATTTCATATAGATCGGTTTTAGTTTCGGTTTAGATCGGTTTATTTAGTTGCGGTTTAGTTAGACCGGCCGATCGGTTTATTTCTTTTAGCCCATGGACGCAGTGAACCTATTAATCGCTCGCGCATTAGATAATTTCGAGCGCTCACTGTTTCGGCCCGTTAGCACGTTGGTTTGTTTTCTTTTCTTTTTTCATTTCTGTTTTCTTCAGAATAGTTTCAATTTTGTAAAATCTGTATCTTTTAGGTTATTTATTATTTTTGGTTGATTCTTTTTCTGTTAGTTTACAAATTTCTTTTAGCTTCTGTAGAAATTAGATTCGGCCATGTTTAAGTTTATAAAAATAGTTTTATAGTAGTTTTAGTCAGATTAGTATTTTTGCTATAAATCGAGCTAGGATTATCATTTTTAGGTGATTCTTTTTGCCACTGCTTAGTTTTGACCCAGCCTAGCAGTAGGAACTTGTTGGGCTATTTTTAGATTATATTAAAATTAGTTTTAGTCAAATCAAGCTTTTCTACTTTTATTTAGCTTGCTGCTGTTTTCCTGCTGTTCTAGTTATTATAGAATTTTAATTTACCCCTGTTATAATTTATTTTAGATTAGTTTCTGTAGTTACAGAGGGTGAACATTTATTTACAGCAAAGTAAAAAAGTTTTACTTTATTTTATTTATTAGTTTTGTTTTAGGCCTAACAGGAGTACTATAATAGATATTGATGTGATTCCTTTTGCACCTAGTTTATATGCTACTTTATGTTAGTTAGCAAAACCCTTGTTTTGGTTCTGTTAAGAAAAGTGTTAGTAGGAGAAAACTATTTCTTTGTTGTTGCTTGAAGTGATGAAAACCTTGATTTGTTTTCCTCGAGTTTTCTTTGGTTTTGGTTTGAGTGCTTGTGTGATTTCCTTTAGCTTGCTGTTATGTTATTTAATGGAAGACTTATTTGTGCTATTTTTTGACTTGATAGAATTTCTGGAGTGCGAAGCTTGCTATCTCGAGTCACTAGCGTTTGAAGACCGTCAGCCAGGCAAGTCATTTGATCATGTTTTACAATACCTATGATTTTGTTGCATTAGAATTATTCCTCCCCACCATGCATGCAGTAGGAGAATTTTAAGTTATGTCTTGAGTAGTATCATGAGGTAGGATGAACCCAATTCCCCTTGCTACTATTGCCCGAGACGATGTAGGTTACCTTGCTATGCTCGTAGACGGGGTTGGTTGAGAGATTCATAAGGGAGATGTGAGAGTCAAGATGATGACAACCCCATGACTTCAAGCTCAAGATGAACTTCAAATTCACTACTGGGTGGAGGACGGTTGACGGGCACCCTGGAGGAACCAGCGGATGGCCGGGATGCATGGAGAAGCGCCATGACATCTTGCGGAAAGCTTCACCCAGCCACGAAGAGACGGATGGATACCCCTTGACCGGAAGCTTACCTGTGCATCCGCAAGCCATTATGGGCTCTGGCTAGGTTGACCTTAGGCGTGACTCTGGACGGACGGTGCCAGCAGATATAGAAGAACGGTTGGACATGGATGGGTACCAATAGTGCTCAGAGAAACCCTACGGAAGACCCTGTTTCATTCATCCGTCTTCAAACACCAGGTAGTGCGAGGACATAAAGGAGGGAACGATTCTTGCGGGTAAAGTGTACAAGACTCTGCAGATTAACAACCTAACCAATTAGCCGTGTCCCCGGTTACGGACAAATGAGCCTCTAGAAACTGGAGTATTTCGGAAATCTCAACACCGAACAAATAAATTAATTGAGGGGTTAATTAATAATTGGGAATGAGACATTGGTTGGCGGAACCATCTCAATTACTACCCACATTTTGTAGTAATTTGTAAGCAAGTCCTTTGTTGTAGGGAAAAACTGGCTTTTTTGCAAAAACATAAAACTTAGAGCCCCACAACCAAATTGCATATAGTGTTAGCATTATTATTGTTGTTCTCTCTATGACTTGCCGGCATATTCTAAATGCTGACCTACACGGCTGCAACGTCTCATGTTGCAGAGGAGTTTTCCGACCAGGAGTGAGGCTACGATCTACGCTTGGCAATTGCCCTATGGAGTCGGATGGACTCGCTATTCATCTACGCTTCCACAACTTTATTTAGTTTATTTCTCATGAGTTGGCGTTCGGCCGAATTTATTATGATGTAATAAAGACTCGATATGAGAATCGTGTAATAAATTCAGTTGTGATTGAACTTTGAATCTTTTCATCAATGTACTGTGTGTGCCAGCATGATCTTGGGATGGTACAGGTACACATAGACTTGACCGATTTTGGGTTGGGTCGTTACAATATGAGCGCAAGCCATGGACATATCACTATAGGTGGAATAGAATATAATGAGGGGGGTTATGTGGAGAAGACAAAAAAAGGAGGAAGTCTCACATCAACGAGGCTAATCAATGGGCTATGGAGATGCCCACCGATTGATGTTAATGCAAGGAGTAGGGATTGCCATGCAACGGATGCACTAGAGCTATAAATGTATGAAAGCTCAACAAATGAAACTAGTGGGTGTGCATCCAACTTGCTTGCTCACGAAGACCTAGGGCACTTGAGGAGGCACATTGTTGGAATATATAAGCCAAGTTCTATAATGAAAAATTCCCACTAGTATATGAAAGTGATAACATGAGAACTCTCTACTATGAAGATCATGGTTCTACTTTGAAGCACAAGTGTGGCAAAGGATAGTAACATTGTCCGTTCTCTCTATTTCTCTCATTTTTTATTTTCTTTTTTTGGCCTTTTCTATTTTTATGGCATTTCTCTTTTTTGGGCCTTCTCTTTTTTATGGCCTTTCCTCTCTTTTTTATATTCCTCACTTGGGACAATGCTCTAGAAAATGATGATCATCACACTTCTATTTATTTACAACTCGATGCTAGAACAAAGATGACTCTATATGAATGCCTCCGGCGGTGTACCGGGATATGCATTGAACCAAGAGTGACATGTATGAAAGAATTATGAACGGTGGCTTTGCCACAAATACTATGTCAACTACATGATCATGCTAAGCAATATGACAATGATGAATGTGTCATGATGAACGGAATGATGGAAAGTTGCATGACAATATATCTCGGAATGGCTATGGAAATGCCATAATAGGTAGGTATGGTGGCTGTTTTGAGGAAGATATTAGGAGGTTTATGTGTGAAAGAGCGTATCATATCACGGGGTTTGGATGCACTGGCGAAGTTTGCGCCAACTCTCAATGTGAGAAAGGGCCATGCACAGTACCGAAGAGGCTAGCAAGGATGGAAGTGTGAGAGTGCGTATAATCCATGGACTCAACATTAGTCATAAAGAACTCACATACTTATTACAAAAATCTACAAGTCATCAAAAACCTCGGTACTACGCGCATGCTCCTAGGGGGATAGATTGGTAGGAAAAGACCATCGCTCGTCCCCGACCGCCACTCATAAGGAAGACAATCAAATAACACCTCACGTTTCAAATTTGTTGCATAACATTTACCATACGTGCATGCTACGGGACTTGCAAACTTCAACACAAGTATTTCTCAATTTCACAACTACTCAACTAGCACGACTTTGATATTATTACCTCCATGTCTCAAAACAATCATCAAGCATCAAACTTCTCTTAGTATTCAAAACACTCTTAAGAAAATTTTATTATTAATCTTGCATACCAAGCATATTAGGATTTTAAGCAAATTACCATGCTATTTAAGACTCTCAAAATAATCTAAGTGAAGCATGAGAGATCAATAGTTTCTATAAAAAAAATCCACCACCGTGCTCTAAAAGATATAAGTGAAGCACTAGAGCAAAATTATATAACTCAAAAGATATAAGCGAAGCACATAGATTATTCTAACAAATTCCAAATCATGTATGGCTCTCTCAAGAGGTGTGTACATCAAGGATTATTGTGGTAAACTAACAAGCAAAGACTCAAATCATACAATACGCTCCAAGTAAAACACATATCATGTGGTAAATAAAAATATAGCTCCAAGTAAAGTTACCGATATAAGTAGACGAAAGAGGGGATGCCTTCCGGGGCATCCCCAAGATTTGGCTTTTAGGTGTCCTTAGATTATCTTGGGGGTGCCATGGGCATCCCCAAGCTTAGGCTCTTTCCACTCCTTGTTCCATAATCCATCAAATCTTTACCCAAAACTTGAAAACTTCACAACACAAAACTTAAAGTAGAAAACTCGCGAGCTTCGTTAGCGAAAGAAAACAAAAGACCACTTCAAGGTACTGTAATGAATTCATTATTTATTTATATGGGTGTTATACCTACAATATTCCAACTTCTCTATGGTTCATAAACTATTTTACTAGCCATATATTCATCAAAATAAGCAAACAACACACGCAAAACAGAATCTGTCAAAAACAGAACAGTCTGTAGTAATCTGTAGCTAGCGCAAGATCTGGAACCCCAAAAATTCTAAAATAAATTTCTGTACGTGAGGAATTTATCTATTAATCATATGCATAAAGAATTAACTAAATATCACTCTCCAAATAAAAATGGCAGCAGTTCTCGTGAGCGCTAAAGATTCTGTTTTTTACAGCAAGTTCAACAAGACTTTCCCCAAGTCTTCCCAACGGTTCTACTTGGCACAAACACTAATTAAACACAAAGAACACGACCAAAACAGAGGCTAAATAAATTATTTATTACTAAACAGGAGCAAAAATCAACGAATAAAAATAAAATTCGGTTGCCTCCCAACAAGCGCTATCGTTTAACGCCCCTAGCTAGGCATAACAAGCAAGAAAAGATCTAGGTATTGCCATGTTTGGTAGGCAATCCATAAGTGGCTCTCATAATAGATTCATAAGGTAATTTGTTTTTTTCTATGAAAGTGTTCCATGCCTTTCCTTAACAGAAATTGGAATCTAATATTTCCTTCCTTCATATCAATAATTGCACCAATCGTTCTAAGGAAAGGTCTACCAAGAATAATAGGAGATGAAGGATTGCAATCTATGTCAAGAACAATAAAATCTACGGGCACATAATTCCTATTTGCAACAATAAGAACATAATTAATTCTTACCATGGGTTTCTTAATAGTGGAATCCGCAAGGTGCAAGTTTAGAGAGCAATCATCAAAATCACGGAAACCTAAAAATCACACAAAGTCTTTGGAATCGTGGAAACACTAGCACCCAAATGACATAAAGCATAGCATTCATGATCTTTAATTTTAATTTTAATAGTTGGTTCCCACTCATCATAAAGTTTTCTAGGGATAGAAACTTCTAATTCAAGTTTTTCTTCATAAGATTGCATCAAGGCATCAACGATATGTTTAGTAAACGCTTTATTTTGACTATAAGCATGAGGAGAATTTAGCACGGATTGCAACAAAGAAATACAATCAATCAAAGAGCAATTCCCATAGTTAAATTCCTTGAAATACATAATAGTGGGTTTAGCAACATCTAGGGTTTTAATTTCTTCAATCCCACTTTTATCAAATTTAGCATCAAGGTCAAAAGATTCAGAATTCTTGGAACGCCTTCTAGGTAAAGGTGATCATGTTCAGTCCCATCATTACCAAGATTCATATTACAAAACAAAGATTTAATAGGGGACACATCAATAACTTTTAGATCTTCATCATTATTTTCATAGGAACTAGAAGAACACACTTTTATAAAGGCATCTTTCTTAGCACGCATCCTAGCAGTTCTTTCTTTGCACTCGTCAATGGAAATTCTCATGGCTTTGAGAGACTCATTGATATCATGCTTAGGAGGAATAGATCTAAGTTTCAAAGAATCAACATCAAGAGCAATTCTATCAACGTTCCTAGCCAAATCATCAATCTTAAGCAATTTTTCTTCAATCATAGCATTAAAATTATTTTGCGAAGTAATAAATTCTTTAATATTAGAATCAAAATCAGAGGGCATCTTATTATAATTACCATAAGAATTGTTGTAGGAATTACCATAACTATTAGAGGGATTACTAGGATAAGGCCTAGGATTGAAATTTCCTCTATACGCATTATTACCAAAATTGTTCCTACCAACAAAATTCACATCCATAGATTCATTATTATTCTCAATCAAAGTAGACAAGGGCATATCATTAGGATCACAAGAAACACTCTTATTAGCAAATAATTTCATAAGTTCATCCATCTTTCCACTCAAAACATTAATTTCTTCTATCGCATGCACCTTTTTATTAGTAGATTTTTCAGTATGCCATTGAGAATAATTAACCATAATATTATCTAGGAGTTTCATAGCTTCTCCTAAGGTGATTTCCATAAAAGTGCCTCCCGCGGCCGAATCTAAAAGATTTCTTGAAGAAAAATTCAATCCGGCATAAAAATTTTGTATAACCATCCACAAGTTTAAACCATGAATAGGGCAATTACGTATCATTAATTTCATTCTCTCCCAAGCTTGTGCAACATGTTCATGATCAAGTTGCTTAAAGTTCATAATATCGTTTCTGAGAGAGATGATCTTAGCGGGAGGAAAATACTTAGAGATGAAAGCATCTTTGCACTTGTTCCATGAATCAATACTATTTTTAGGCAAAGACGAAAACCAAGCTTTAGCACGATCTCTAAGCGAAAAAGGAAATAGCTTCAATTTAACAATATTATTATCCACATATTTCTTCTTTTGCATGTCACACAAATCAACGAAGCTATTAAGATGGGTAGCGGCATCTTCACTAGGAAGGCCGGAGAACAGATCTTTCATGAAAAGATTCAGCAAAGCAGTATTAATTTCACAAGATTCAGCATCGGTAAGAGGAGCAATCGGAGTGCTAATAAAATCATTGTTGTTGGTATTGGTGAAGTCACACAATTTAGTATTATCTTGAGCCATTGCGACAAACAAGCAAACTAACACACAAGCAAACAAAAAGCAAGCGGACAAAAAGGTAAAAATAGAGAGGGAGGATAGAGAGAGAGGGCGAATAAAACGGCAAGGGTGAATTGGGGGGAGAGGAAAACGAGAGGCAAATGGAAAATAATGTAATGCGGGAGATAAGGGTATGTGATGGGTACTTGGTATGTTGACTTTTGTGTAGACCTCCCTGGCAACGGCGCCAGAAGTCCTTCTTGCTACCTCTTTTAGCACTGCGTTGGTTTTCCTCGAAGAGGAAGGGATGATGCAGCAAAGTAGCGGAAGTATTTCCCTCAGTTTTTGAGAACCAAGGTATCAATCCAATAGGAGGCTACACGCGAGTCCCTCGTACCTGCACAAAACAAATAAATCCTCGCAAGCAACGCAAATAGGGGTTGTCAATCCCTATAGGACCACTTACGAGAGTGAGATCTGATAGATATGATAAGATAATATTTTTGGTATTTTTATGATAAAGATGCAAAGTAAAATAAAAGCAAAGTAAATAACTAAGTAGTAGGAGATTAATATGATAAAGATAGACCCGGGGGCCATAGGTTTCACTAGTGGCTTCTCTCGAGAGCATAAGTATTCTACGGTGGGTGAACAAATTACTGCTGAGCAATTGACAGAATTGAGCATAGTTATGAGAATATCTAGGTATGATCATGTATATAGGCATCACGTCCGAGACAAGTAGACCGACTCCTGCCTGCATCTACTACTAGTACTCCACTCATCGACCGCTATCCAGCATGCAACTAGAGTATTAAGTTAAAAATAGAGTAACGCCTTAAGCAAGATTACATGATGTAGAGGGATATACTCATGCAATATGAAGAAAACCCCATCTTGTTATCCTCGATGGCAACAATACAATACGTGCCTTGCTACCCTTACTGTCACCGGGAAAGGACACCACAAGATTGAACTCAAAGCTAAGCACTTCTCCATTGCAAGAAAGATCAATCTAGTAGGCCAAACCAAACTGATAATTCGAAGAGACTTGCAAAGATAACCAATCATACATAAAAGAATTCAGAGAAGATTCAAATATTATTCATAGATAGACTTGATCATAAACCCACAATTCATCGGTCTCAACAAACACACCGCAAAAAGAAGATTACATCGAATAGATCTCCACAAGAGAGGGGGAGAACATTGTATTGAGATCCAAAAAGAGAGAAGAAGCCATCAAGCTACTAACTATGGACCCATAGGTCTGAAGTAAACTACTCACACTTCATCGGAGAGGCTATGGTGTTGATGTAGAAGCCCTCCATGATCGATGCCCCCTCCTGCGGAGCTCCGGAATAGGCCCCAAGATGGGATCTCGTGGATACAAAAAGTTATAACGATGGAATTAGGGTTTTGGCTCCTGTTCTGGTCGTTTGGGTGTACGTGGATATATATAGGAGGAAGAAGTACGTCGGTGGAGCAACAGGGGCCCCACGAGGGTGGGGGGCGCACCTGGGGGGGAGGGTAAGGTGCGCCCCCTACCTCGTGGGCTCCTGTTAGCTAGCTTGACGTAGGGTCCAAGTCTCCTGAGTTGTATTCGGTGAGAAAATCACGTTCCCGAAGGTTTCATTCCGTTTGGACTCCGTTTGATATTCCTTTTCTTCGAAACCCTAAAATAGGCAAAAAAACAACAATTCTGGGCTGGGCCTTCGGTTAATAGGTTAGTCCCAAAAATAATATAAAAGTGGATAATAATGTCCAAAACAGTAGATAATATAGCATGGAGCAATCAAAAATTATAGATACGTTGGAGACGTATCATGGTGGAATTAGGGTTTTGGCTCTGTCTCTGATCGTTTGGGGGTACGTAGGTATATATAGGAGGAAGAAGTACGTCGGTGGAGCAACAGGGGGCCCAC
>NC_041388.1:73280557-73315686 GCF_002162155.2 Triticum dicoccoides
ACCTCGTGGCCTCCCTGTTGGTTGCTTGACGTAGGGTCCAAGTCTCCTGGATCTTGTTCATTCCAAATATCACGTTCCCGAAGGTTTCATTCCGTTTGGACTCCGTTTGATATTCCTTTTCTTCAAAACCCTAAAATAGGCAAAAAATAGCAATTCTGGGATGGGCCTCCGGTTAGTAGGTTAGTCCCAAAAATAATATAAAAGTGGATAATAAAGCCCAATAATGTCCAAAACAGAAGATAATATAGCATGGAGCAATCAAAAATTATAGATACGTTGGAGACGTATCACGATGCGCGTGGGAAATGGTTCCAAAGTCAATGTGATCACCGTCGGCACGCTACCTCTACATCTACCTTCGGGATTAGTTTTAGACCTAAATAATTGTTATTTGGTGCCAACGTTAAGCATGAACATTATGTCTGGATCTTGTTTGATGTGAGACGATTTTTCATTTAAATTAGAGAATAATGGCTGTTCTATTTATATGAGTAATATATTTTATGGTCATGCACCCTTAGTGAGTGGTCTATTTTTACTAAATCTTGATAGTAGTGATACACATATTCATAGTATTGAAGCCAAAAGATAAAAGTTTAATAATGATAGTGCAACTTATTTGTGGCACTGTCGTTTACGCATATTGGTGTAAAGCGCATGAAGAAACTCCATGCTGATGGGCTTTTGGAATCACTTGATTATGAATCACTTGATGCTTGCGAACCATGCCTCATGGGAAAGATGACTAACACTCCATTCTCTGGAACAATGGAGTGAGCAACAGACTTGTTGGAAATAATACATACTGATGTATGCGGTCCGATGAGTGCTGATGCTCGCGGCGGGTATTGTTATTTTCTGACCATCACAGATGATTTGAGTAGATATGGGTATATCTACTTGATGAAACATAAGCCTGAAACATTTGAAAGTTCAAAGAATTTCAGAATGAAGTGGAAAAATCACCGTAACAAGAAAATAAAGTTTCTACGATCTGATCGTGGAGGAGAATATTTGAGTTACGAGTTTGCTCTTCATTTGAAACAATATGGAATAGTTTCGCAACTCACGCCACCCGGAAAACCACAGCATAATGGTGTGTCCGAATGTCGTAATCGTACTTTATTAGATATGGTGCGATCTAGGATGTCTCTTACTGATTTACCGCTATTGTTTTGGGGTTATGCTTTAGAGACGGCTGCATTCACGTTAAATAGGGCACCATCTAAATCTGTTGAGATGACACCATATGAACTGTGGTTTGGCAAGAAAGCCAAGTTGTTGTTTCTTAAAGTTTGGGGCTGTGATGCTTATGTGAAAATGCTTCAACCTAATAAGCTTGAACCCAAATCAGAGAAATGTGTCTTCATAGGATACCCAAAGGAGACTGTTGGGTACACCTTCTATCACAGATCCGAAGGCAAGATATTCGTTGCTAAGAACGGATCCTTTCTAGAGAAGGAGTTTCTCTCGAAAGAAGTGAGTGGGAGGAAAGTAGAACTTGATGAGGTAATTGTACCTGCTCCCATACTGGAAAGTAGTTCATCACATAAACCAGTTCCAGTGATTCCTACACCAATTAGTGAGGAAGCTAATGATGATGATCATGAAACTTCTGATCAAGTTACTACCGAACCTCGTAGGTCAACCAGAGTAAGATCCGCACCAGAGTGTACGGTAATCCTATTCTAGAAGTCATGTTACTTGACCATGACGAACCTACGAACTATGAGGAAGCGATGATGAGCCCAGATTCCGCAAAATGGCTTGAGGCCATGAAATTTGAGATGGGATCCATGTATGAGAACAAAGTGTGAACTTTGGTTGACTTGCCCGATGATCGGCAAGCCATAGATAATAAATGGATCTTCAAGAAGAAGGCTGACGCTGGCGGTAATGTTAGTGTCTACAAAGCTCGACTTGTTGCGAAAGGTTTTCGACAAGTTCAAGGAGTTGACTACGATGAGACCTTCTCACCCGTAGTGATGCTTAAGTCCGTCCGAATCATGTTAGCAATTACCGCATTTTATGATTATGAAATTTGGCAAATATATGTCAAAACTACATTCCTTAATGGATATCTTCAAGAAGAGTTGTATATGATGCAACCAGAAGGTTTTGTCGATCCAAAAGGTGCTAACAAAGTGTGTAAGCTCCAGCGATCCATTTATGAACTGGTGCAAGCATCTCGGAGTTGGAATATACGCTTTGATAGTGTGATCAAAGCATATGGTTTTATACAGACTTTTGGAGAAGCCTGTATTTACAAGAAAGTGAGTGGGAGCTCTATAGCATTTCTGATATTATATGTGGATGACATATTGTTGATCGGAAATGATACTGAATTTCTGAATAGCATAAAAGGATACTTCAATAAGAATTTTTCAATGAAAGACCTCGATGAAGTTGCTTTTATATTGGGCATCAAGATCTATAAAGATAGATCAAGACGCTTAATTGGACTTTCACAAAGCACATACCTTGATAAAGTTTTGAAGAAGTTCAAAATGGATCAAGCAAAGAAAGGGTTCTTGCCTATGTTACAAGGTGTGAAGTTGAGTCAGACTCAATG
The DNA here is from genome assembly GCF_002162155.2 of Triticum dicoccoides. Classification (NCBI taxonomy): domain Eukaryota; kingdom Viridiplantae; phylum Streptophyta; class Magnoliopsida; order Poales; family Poaceae; genus Triticum; species Triticum dicoccoides. The sequence continues at coordinate 73,283,130 of NC_041388.1, forward strand.
CCCGACCACTGTAGAAGATAGAGAGAAAATGAAAGTCATTCCCTATGCTTCGGCCATAGGTTCTATCGTGTATGGAATGATGTGTACCAGACCTGATGTGTGCCTTGCTATTAGTTTAGCAGGGAGGTACCAAAGTAATCCAATAGTGGATCACTGGACATCGGTCAAGAACATCCTGAAATACCTGAAAAGGACTAAGGACATGTTTCTCGTTTATGGAGGTGACAAAGAGCTCATCATAAATGGTTACGTCGTGCAAGCTTTGACTCTGATCCGGATGACTCCAAGTCACAAACCGGATACATATTTTTATTGAATGGTGGAGCTGTCAGTTGGTGCAATTCTAAACAGAGCGTCGTGGCGGGATCTACGTCTAAAGCAGAATACATAGCTGCTTCGGAAGCAGCAAATGAAGGAGTCTGGATGAATGAGTTCATATCTGATCTAGGTGTAATACCTAGTGCATCGGGTCCAATGAAAATCTTTTGTGACAATACTGGTGCAATTGGCTTGGCAAAGAAATCCAGATTTCACAAGAGAACCAAGCACATCAAGAGACACTTCAATTCCATCCGCGATCAAGTCAAGGAAGGAGACATAGAGACTTGCAAGATACATACCGATCTGAATGTTGCAGACCCGTTAACTAAGCCTCTCTCATGAGCAAAACATGATCAACACCAAGACTCCATGGGTGTTAGAATCATTACTGTGTAAGCTAGATTATTGACTCTAGTGCAAGTGGGAGACTGAAGGAAATATGCCCTAGAGGCAATAATAAAGTTGTTATTTATATTTACTTATATCAGGATAAATGTTTATTATTCATGCTAGAATTGTATTAACCAGAAACTTAGTACATGTGTGAATACTTAGACAAACGGAGTGTCCCTAGTATGCCTCTACTAGACTAGCTCATTAATCAAAGATGGTTAAGTTTCCTAGCCATAGACATGTGTTGTCATTTGATGAACGGGATCACATCATTAGAGAATGATGTGATGGACTAGACCCATTTGTTAGCTTAGAACTATGATCATTTAACTTATTACTGTCGGGGGTGTCGTGCGACATATGCCAAAGGATGGCTTATCATGGAGGGGGCTAATAAGACGTCGCCGGTGCCAGGAAACGGGATGAGGCGAAGACATGCACGCTGGCGGATCTTACCCAGGTTCGGGGCTCTCCTAGGAGATAACACCCCTAGTCCTGCTCTGCGGGGTCTCCGCATGATCACTATCTCAATAAGTAGCTACAAGTTGCTCCTTGAGCTGTTTCCTAGAGGAGGAAGAAGGGCAGGGCTAGCTCTCTTCTCTCTCTACGTGTGTGGGTGTGCTCAAGATCTGAACCCTTTGCATGGGTGCCCTGGGGGGTTTATATAGGCCTACCCCCAGGGGTACAATGCTAAACTGGCCTGGTGTGGGCCCAGGTCGTCAGTGTCTCTGGATGTCGGCTCTTCTGCTGACTACTGGGGCCGCCGACAGATGGGCCCCACCGGTTGTCTTGTACTTGGCCGACAGGCCATGCCCGCCGCTCGCGGGTCCTGCCGGCTGCGAAGCACTATAGCCGTGCTCCTAATGACGCTTGCTTTTGTCAGGGAAGGCGTGGCTACAGTTCCGCCGCCTGGCGGTCATCCACTGTAGCCATTCCCCGTCTCTTTTGGTTGATTGCGCACAAACTCCCAGGAAGGGGAGGGGCCGCCTGCTGGAACCCGACCTCCCCCCAAGCCGACTGGCCGAGCTTGCCGCCTTCTGCCTTCTCATGGGCATGTAGGGCCCGCCGCCCGCGGGCCGTACCGACAGGCCATCGTGGGAGCAGGGTCCCTCTGACTTGGGTGAGGTCACGGGCGAAAGGGCAACAGTGTCGCGCCGTGTGGGAGATCGCCAGCTGGTACGGCGCACTGTGGCCATGACCTGCCCGGGATTTGAGGGTGGCAGGCTTCTCTGTAGCCGTGCCTCATCTCATCGTATTCATGGGGGCTCGGACTTTGAGGGCACTTAGGGCCGCCTGCTAGGAGCCGACCCAGCTGGGGGCCGCCTGCTAGGAGACGGCCCAGCTCATGGCCGTCTTTTGGGGTCCACCGTCTTCTGGCAGCCCGCTGCTTGGATCAGCCGGCCACAAGAAGGCAGCGATCAATCTTCGACAGTTGAGGGGCGCAGTCGGCCCTGATGTCTTGAAATGTCATGGGAGGCAGATGATGCTACCCATGGCCAATAACTCTGACAGTAGTCCCCGAAGCTGGTGGGTCGCCGCGGCTGGCACAACAGGGTGCGCCGGCAGCTTCCTACTCCATGTGGTCCTGGTTGCTTGTCTTGTCCGTCCTCTGGAACATCGTCTGCCAGGAGTTAGCCCTGGCTAGGAATGCCATCTACCATCGTGGCGGGAGCCACGCGGCGTGCTAGCTAGGCGCCTAGGCTAGCTGCCCGTCGCGCGCGCGCCACACGGCATTAGCTGGCCGGGCCGGCCTGCAGCCCATACATGACGGGACGTCGCTGCAGGTCAGGCCCACCACTAATGGGCCTCGGCATGCGCGCGGATCCGCTGCGGCCGAGGCGGGCGGTTGGGATCCCACGCGCTTTTACCACACGTCATTACTGCGCGCTAAGTGCGGGGTCGTGGGGTCATGGGCACAGTAAATCCCACGATCCCACGCCCCGCCCCCTCGGCTTCACAGCCAGGGGGCTATAAGTAGGGGGGAGGAGGAGAGTGGAAGAGGCACGCGCGCCCTCCTCTCGCCCTTTCTTCTTCTTCGCCGCTGCCCCACTCCACGCTCCGCTGAAGTGCACCACGGCTTGCTGCCGGCGTCGAGCTTCTTCTTCCCGAGCCCACTCTCTGCTCCACCACGGGCCTGCGCGCTCGTCACTGCCCTTCGCCTTCGTTGAGCTCGAGCCGTCATGGAGCGCTCCGATGACTGGGACGGCTCCAACATCCACGAAGACCACCTCACATTCCTCCGCGACATGTGGCGACTACCCGGCGCGGACCGCGTCAGGGTGCGCATGCCGCCTGCCAACGAGATCTCACCGGTGCCGGAGGAGGCGAGCGCGTCATCTTATGCTCGCACTTCCTCCGTGGCTTTGGCTTGCCGGCGAGCGACTTCCTCCGCTCTTTCTTGACCTTCTACCAACTCCAGCCGCACCACCTCACACCAAACATGGTGGTGCTGCTATCGGCTTTCGTCACCCTATGCGAGGGTTATCTTGGCGTCCTCATCACCATCGAGCTCTGGGGGGGCTTTTTTCTACACCAAGCTCGGCACCGCCGTCATGGAGGAGGCGGCCCAATGCGGAGCCTTCATTGTGGTGTGCCGTCTGGGTGCTGGAAACGCCTTTCCAGCCATCAAGTTGATGCAGTCGGTGAAGCTGTGGCAGAAGTCGTACTTCTATGTGAAGAACGTCAATCCGGCGAATGACTTCATCAACCTGCCGCCTTATGTGGCTGGTTAGCCTGTTGTGCCCCGCACCAATTGGGGCTTCAAGCCGAAGCCGCTGTCGGACGACGCCTCCGCCGCCATCGCCCGCCTTAAGGTTATGACGGAGTCAGAGGGCCTCAAGGCGTCCGACTTGCTAGTCGCCTTCGTGGTGCGCCGGATCCTCCCGCTTCAAGGCCGGCCTCATATGATAAGCCAGATGAGCGGGCATCGCGATCCGTGCCGGATGTGCACCGAGGAGATGCCGGCTGTAGAGGTGGCCCTCCTGGGGAATGAGATCGCCGACTGCAAGCTCGAGGAGGAGGAGTGGCGGTTCGGCAAGCGGTCGTACTCCCGCGCCAATCCGTCGCCTGTGGTAAGCTCTTGATTATTTTCTCTCCCTCTAGCTGGGTTCTGTTTTGCCAACTGACCAGTTTGAACATGATGCATATCCTCCCTTCTCAGCCGGAGGCCAACATCGACTACCAGCCGGACGGGGATGTGAGCGACGTGGCGGACCCTGACTTGGGGGCGGCCGCCCTAGAGGACGACGCCACAGGCGATGGTGGCAGCGCAGGCGGCTCCGTAGGAGGAGGCGGCGTGGAGGACTGGTCAGATAATGATGATGATGAGGAGGAGGTGCCGCGCCGTCTGCCACCTTTCGACAAGGCGGGTTCAAGCTCCTCAGCCGCAAAGACTGCGCCAGGCGGTGGGCCCAAACGCTGAGGCGCGCTGCTATTCGTAAGCCACCCCAAGAAGCCCAAACACTCGGCCGCCATGGCCAAGAACACGGCAGCCGCGACTAAGCGGCGATAGGCCGCAACGAAGGAGGCCAAGTTCCAGAAAGCCCCCAAGCAGCCTCTGATGGTCTCGGCGTAAGTTCTCAACCTTCCTTGTGTCTTCTTTTATACTTTTATCTTGTCAATTCCTTCTGAATCTCCTTTTTACCTTTTCTTTGGTGCAGGGCCCCATTCTCTCTTGAGCGGTCGACCTCAGCCTCCGTCATCAGGGCGACGGAGGGCTCCACCAATACCCTCCGTATAGACCCGGCCGCCGATCTCCGGGAGGCGCGGGAAAGGAACACGCGGGAGGTGCGCGAGGAGAAAGAAGCCGCCGACAAGAAGGCAGAGGCTGACAAGGCGGCCACAGCCAAGGCGGCCCAAGCAGACGCAGACGCCGTGGCGAAGAAGCGAGCAGAGGATACCGCACGTCGTCAGACCCCACAACTCATCATCCCCCTGCGCTCTGCGCCGCCAGCACCAGAGATCCCGACGCCAGCTGAAGGAGCCGGCGACGAGCATCTGGTCATGGAGAGGCATGGCGGCGATGCCTTCTTGCCAGATATAGAAGCGCCTTCGCAACCGCCGACCGCAGACGCGTAGGGCATCCAGCCGGCTGCCCCATTGGTGCCGCCAACCGGAGGCAAGATGGTGGTGGGGTCGGCTCCCACGGTCTACACTCCAGTGTGCTGCCGTGTGGAGAAAGGGGCATCGGCACCGAGGCCGATGGAGATTGGGAGCGCCAGCTCGTCGGCTCCTGAGGCTGAAGCCACCAGCGCTGCGCTGATAGAGTGGGTGCACAGAGGCGGGACGAGCGCCTTGATTAAGGCGACACGGGACGTCCAGGCCAATTTCAGAGGCAAAGCCGCCGCCCTTTCGCAATGCATGAAGGCGTTTGTAAAGACGCGGGCCGCCATTCGGGTACGTGACTTGCTTCTTGTTTTTGTTTCCTGTAATCTTTGGTGGGGGCGCGCCAGCGCACCCACTGGGTGTAGTCCCCGAGTTCTAGGCCGGCTGCTGAGCAGGCGGCCTGGAACTTCATAGTGGGTCCTACGCTTCTGACTTACATCTCTTTCTGTTGCCTTGTTGCAGGACTACCACAACATCCGCGTGGCCAGCTTCAATGCCCATGTCCGGGAGCTGGACCGACGGACCGCCGACTTGGCAGAAAGCCGGAGTAATCACTCCATCTTCTTCTCTCTGTGGGGGCGCGTCAGCGCACCCACGGGCTATAGTCCCCGAGATGCGGGCCAACTGCTGAGCAGTCGGGCCGGATCTCCTGGCAAGTACTTCTCTTTTTTCTTGATTGTTGATATCTTCCCTCTCTTGTTCTGTCAGAAACCAACGCCGCTTTGCAGCAACAACTGGGTGAAGTCAACACCGCGCTGCGTGCCAAGGAGGATGAGTGCAACAAGGTGGCCCAGGAGCGTGATCGCCTGGTGAAGGAATTGGCGGACCAGGCGAAACTTCACTAGGCGGCCCTGAAGCAGGCGGAGGACAACAAAGCCCATCTCCTGGCCGAGTTCAAGACCGAGCGTTCGGGTTGGGCCGAGACGGAGGCGGCGCTGACCGCTGGTTATGGCCATATTGAAGATATAGTCGACGGTGAGCTTTCTTCTCTTCTCTCGACTGCTGGCTGTCGAGCGAGCCGGCTTCTAGCTTCTGACTCCTGACTTATTGTTTTCCTTGTGCAGACTTCTTCCCCGGCCATTCCGTCGCTGCCAACGAGGCTATTGAGGCTTGTCGCGAGGAACGACGGGCGGGCGGCGCGGAGATTGCGGTCGACGCCCCTCGGACCCTTGGCGAGCAGCTCCTCAGCATTGAAGCTCGTCTCCAGCCGGCCCACCAGATGCTCCGCCGGCTGCAGCGTGCTAGGGCTCAGGTGATCGCCGCCCTCTGGCCAGACAGGAAAGCCCCACGCAACCCCAATCGGACTGCCGACTGGTTGGAAGTGGCCACCGGCCATCTTGAGGTGTGGAAGGGCTCCGTGGCCTAAGCAGGAGCGCGGCGGGCCTTGGAGTTCGCCAAGGCGTGGTATCATTGGCTAGATCTAGCCCAGTTAGCCACGTTTCGGCAGGAAGCTAGCGCTGAGCTGGTGCCTGTGGCGCGTGACCTCACTATACGTGCAGCAACGATCGCCAAGTATACCAACACCGGTGACTTTGTCCTTGACCTGAACGAGAACGATGCTGAAGCGCCGCCAGAATGGTTCGGAATGAACCTGGATGATGGCGAAGACTCGGTAGAGGAAATATCCTCCAGCGACAAGGGGGAAGACGAGGAATACGGGGATGATGAAGACGGCGCGCCGAAGGTCGGAGCGGGCGGCCAGCCACAGATCGACCACGCCTCAAGCACCAAGCCGCGTGCCAGTATGTCGACTGTTGCTGAAGGCGACCAAACCGAGACTCGCCAGCCGGCCACTCTACCAGCCAACGCCCCCGACTCCACCAACCTGCCGGACTCGCCTGCTGCTCCTTTGGCTTAGGCAGCCAATTTATCGTAGCTTTCCCTGCTTAGTAGTCGTCTCAACAAACTTTTGTTAATTTTGCACAATTCCACCTGCGAGGTGTATTCAAACTATGTTGAATGTTGGACGAGGGCCTTTTGGTATGTAAATTATTTTCCGAACACGCTGTGCTTTGGCTGAGTTCTGACTTTTCTTGCTTTTTTGTTCCTTGGTTTTTTCCTTTGCTGCCGTCCCTTGGTACCTACTTGCCATCCGGACAGCCGCTCTGCGGACTGCAGCCTGGTCAAGTACTTCACCATTGTGGGAGGACAAGTACTTTTACCAATTGGAACATTGCAAGCTAAGTAAGAAGCTGGCCGGCCGGCTTCTTAGAAGCCGGTCGGTGAGGCGAAGGGCCGGCTTGTCCTATGTTAATGTTTTGGTCCTTAGCCATTTTTCATGTGAGCACTGTTTCTTGCCTTTAACTCTTGCCAAGCGAACAGCCGCTCCACGAGCTGTGCCTTGTGGCAAGAGAGGGCTTAGGTGCTACCACATTACTTGTCTGAACCGACTGCTGTAGTCCCCGGGTCGCCTGCCGAAGTCCCCAGGCCGACTATTGAAGTTTTGGAGTTGGATCTGACTGTTTCAGGGGCAGGCGGCACAAAGATAGAATATGATTCTGGAAAAGGCTTGATGAATGGCTAGAGGAAGCGCTGAAGGGACACACCGGCTGGTATGGCTTGTCGGGTGGAGCCAATCCATGCCAGAGCATCTGCTTTCTCGTTGCCGCTTCGTGGCACATGAAGGAACTCGCACCCTTCAAAATATCTGCTGAGTTGCTGGACGAGGAACTGGTAGCTTTCCATGTTTGCATCCTTGGCGTCCTAGTCGCCAGATGACTGTTGGACCACCAAGTCAGAGTCGCCGTAGCACAGAATCCGGTGAATGCCGAGTTATTTGGCAAGCCGGAGTCCGTGTACTAGTGCCTCATACTCGGCCACATTGTTGGAGGTGGAAAAATGGATTTGCAGTGTGTATCTGAGCTTGTCTCCTTTGGAAGAGGTGAGGATGATGCCGACTCCCAAACCGGTGCGCACCTTTGAACCATCAAAATGCATCCGCCAATGGGTGGCTTCTGGCGCTGGCGGCAAGTACTGGGTCTCAGCCCAGTCGACGAGGAAGTCGGACAGTGCTTGGGACTTGATGGTGGTGCGAGGCTGGTAGAAGATGGTGTGGGGAGCCAACTCAATGGCCCATTTTGCCACTCGGCCTAAAGCATCTCGGCTGCCTATGATCTCAGCAAGAGGAGCAGTGCAAACAACCGTGATAGGGTGCTCTTGAAAATATGGCTTTAACTTCTTGGCGGTAAAGTGCACGCCGTAGCACATCTTCTGGTAGTGGGGGTAGTTCTGCTTGGAAGCCAACAGTACTTCACTCAAGTAATACACCGGTGTCTGGACCGGCAGAACCTTGCCGTTTTCCTTGCGCTCAACTACCATGACTGTGCTGACCACCCGGCTGGTGGTGGCGATGTAGAGGAGCATGGGCTCCTTAGCAGCCGGCGCGGCCAGGACAGGCGACACAGTCAACATCTTCTTGAGCTTGATAAAGGCCTCATCCGCCTTGTAATTCCACTCGAAATGAGTGGTTTTCTTTAGGATTTGGTACAGGGGGAGGGCCTTCTCTCCGAGTCGACTGATGAAGCGGCTGATGGATGCCAAGCAGCCGATGAATTTTTGGACATCTCGTAGTCGGGTGGGTACTTCCATCCTCTCGATGGCTTTGATCTTAACAGGATTGCACCCAATGCCGCGTTCTGAGACCAGGAATCCAAGGAGCTGGCCGGCTAATACTACGAACACACACTTCTCTGGGTTGAGCTTGATCTGAAACCGGCACAGATTTTCAAAGGTCTCCTTGAGATCTTCCAATAGGGTACCGCATTTCTCCGTCTTCACCAAAATATCGTCCACATAGATGTGGGCGTTCCTGCCGAGTAGCTTGAGGAGGCACTTCTGCATGCAATGCTGAAATGTGGCGCCAGCATTCCTCAATCCTAATGTCATCGTCAGGTAACAGAAGGCTCCGAATGCTGTGATGAAGGCAGTCTTCAGCCGTTCTGTCGGATTCAACTTGATCTGGTGATAACCTGAGTAGGCATACAAGAAACTCAACAGCTCGCATCCGGCTATGGAGTCTATCACTTGGTCAATCCGTGGCAAGGCAAACAGATCCTTAGGGCAGGCTTTGTTGAGACTGGTGTAGTCAATAACATGCGCCACTTGTTATTCTTCTTCAGCACAAGGACTAGGTTGGCAAGCCATTCTAGGAAGAAAACTTCCATGATGAAGCCGGCTGCCAACAGGTGGGTGATCTCTTCTCCAACAATTCTCCTTTTCTCCTTCGACAGTTGGCGGAGGGGCTGTCTGACTGGTTTGGCATCTGCTCTTACATGTAGCTTGTGCTCGGCGAAATCCGTTAGAACACCCGGCATGTCTTTGGGGCACCATGCAAAGATGTCCTGATTCTCACAAAGGAAATCGACGAGCTCGCTTTCCTATTTGCCATCAAGGTTGGTACCTATGTCAGCGTACCTCTCCGGGTGCTCAGGGTCCAAGGGAATCTTCTTTGTTTCTTTGGCCGGCTTGAAGGAACCCTGGGTCTCTGACTCTTTGGCTTCTGGAGACATGTCCGGCTACTTGCCGGCCATGGCCACCACCCGATCCAGGAGCTTCTTTTTTGCTGCAATCACGAGGGACTCGGCCAGTCGGCTGCTGGCTATAGCGCAGGCGGCCGATTTTTCATAGTCTCCACTGATTGTGATAATACCCTTAGTTCCTGGCATCTTCATCTTGAGGTAGGCATAATGAGGCACCGCCATGAATTTGGCTAGAGCTGGACGACCTAGGAGCACATGGTACGGGCTCTCCAGGTCAACCACCTCGAACCAATGGCTTCGCGGCAGAAATGATCCTTGTCTCCGAAGAGGACGTCTATCTTGATCTTGCCAATTGGTGAGCAGGACAAGCCGGGCACAATGTCGTGAAACACAGTCCGACTGGGATATTTATTGCATCATTCTTTGATCTCCAACTTCTCCATGGTGTCTGATACGTCCATTTTGCATCATGCTTTTATATCGATATTTATTGCATTATGGGCTGTTGTTACACATTATGTCACAATACTTATGCCTATTCTCTCTTATTTTACAAGGTTTATATGAAGAGGGAGAATGCCGGCAGCTGGGATTCTGGGTTGGAAAAGGAGCAAATATTAGAGACCTATTATGCACAGCTCGAAAAATCCTGAAACTTCACGGAAGTCCTTTTTGGAATTGATAAAAAATACTGAGCGGAGAAAGTTCTAGAGGGGGCCACACCCTGGCCACGAGGGTGGGGGCGTGCCCTCTGCCTCATGGGCCCCTTGGTGGCCATCCGATGCCCATCTTCTGCTATATGAGGTCTTTCGTCGAGGAACAAATCATAAGCAAGCTTTCGAGACGAAACTCCGCCGCCACGAGGCGGAACCAATCTAGGGCTTCGGCACAGCTGTTCTGCCGGGGAAACTTCCCTCCGGGAGGGGGAAATCATCACCATCGTCATCCCCAACGATCCTCTCATCGAGAGGGGGTCAATCTCCGTCAACATCTTCACCAGCACCATCTCATATCAAACCCTAGTTCATCTCTTGTATCCAATCTTTGTATCCAAACCTCAGATTGGTACCTGTGGGTTGCTAGTAGTGTTGATTACTCCTTATAGTTGATGCTAGTTGGTTTACTAGGTGGAAGATCATATGTTCAGATAAATTATGCATATTAATACTACTCTGATTATGAACATGAATATGCTTTGTGAGTAGTTATGTTTGTTCCTGAGGACATGGGAGAAGTCTTGGTATTAGTAGTCATGTGAATTTGGTATTCGTTCGATATTTTGATGAGATGTATGTTGTCATACCTCTAGTGGTGTCATGTGAACGTCGACTACATGACACTTCACCATTATTTGGGCCTAGAGGGAGGCATTGGGAAGTAATAAGTAGATGATGGGTTGCTAGAGTGACAAAAGCTTAAACCCTAGGTTATGCGTTGCTTCGTAAGGGACTGATTTGGATCCATATGTTTCATGCTATGGTTAGGTTTACCTTAATACTTCTGTTGTAGTTGTGGATGCTTGCAATGGGGGTTAATCATAAGTGGGATGCTTTTCCAAGTAAGGACAGTACCCAAGCACCGGTCGACCCACATATCAAATTATCAAAGTACCAAACACGAATCATATGAACGTGATGAAAACTAGCTTGACGATAATTCCCATGTGTCCTCGGGAGCGCTTTCCTCCATATAAGAGTTTGTCCAAGCTTGTCCTTTGCTACAAAAGGGATTGGTCCATCTTGCTGCACCTTATTTAGTTTTATTACTTGCTACTTGTTACAAATTACCTTATAACAAAACTATCTGTTACCGATAATTTCAGTGCTTGCAGAGAATACCTTACTGAAAACTGCTTATCATTTCCTTCTGCTCCTCGTTGGGTTCGACACTCTTACTTATCGAAAAGCTACGATAGATCCCCTACACTTGTGGGTCATCAAGACTCTTTTATGGCATCGTTTCCGGGGAGTGAAGCGCCTTTGGTAGGTGGAATTTGGTAAGGAAAAATTTATATAGTGTGCTAAAATTTACTATCACTTGTTACTATGGAACATAATCCTTTGAGGGGCTTGTTCGGGGTATCTTCACCCCGACCAGTAGAGCAAAGAGTTGCTCCTCAACCTACTGAACCTACTGAAAATGTTTACTTTGAAATTCATTCGGGTATGATAGAGAAACTGCTAGCTAATCCTTTGCAGGAGATGGAACATTGCATCCTAATTTACACTTAATCTATGTTGATGAAGTTTGTGGATTATTTAAGCTTGCAGGTATGCCCGAGGATGTTATCAAGAAGAAGGTCTTCCCTTTATCTTTCAAGGGAGATGCATTGACACTGTATAGGCTATGTGATGATATGGGATCATGAGACTATAAGCGATTGAAATTGGAATTTCACCAGAAGTTTTATCCTATGCATCTTGTTCATCGTGATTGTAATTATATATATAATTTTTGGCCTCACGAAGGAGAAAGCATCGCTCAAGCTTGGGGGAGGCTTAAGTCAATGTTATATTCATGCCCCAATAATGAGCTGTCAAGAGAAATGATTATTCAAAAAAATTATGCTCGGCTTTCTCTCAGTAATCGCTCCATGCTCGATACTTCTTGTATTGGATCTTTTATGATGAAGACTATTGAATTCAAAAGGGATTTATTGGAAAGAAATAAATGCAACTCTAAAGATTGGGATCTCGACGAAGGTAAGGAGTCAGGTATAACACCTAAGTTTGATTGTGTTAAATCTTTTATGGATACCGATGCATTTCGTGAATTTAGCACTAAATATGGGCTTGACTCTCAGATAGTAGCTTCCTTTTGTGAATCCTTTGCTACTCATGTTGATCTCCCCAAGGAGAAGTGGTTTAAATATAATCCTCCCATTGAAGTAAAAGTAGTTGCACCTATTAAAGTTGAATAAAAGACTATCACTTATAATGATCCTGCTGTTCCTACTTCTTATGTTGAGAAACCTTTCCCTGTTAGAATAAAGGATCATGCTAAAGTTTCAATTGTAGTGTCAGGACCCCGATTCCAATTCACATCGATCTAGCCGGTAACACCTCATATCACTTTGCGGCCTCACGCACGGTATTCCCACGGGTGTCGCCTTACCATGGCCCGGGACCGTTTGCGCCTTTTGGCTCACGTATATGATAGTGTCGCTAGCATCCATATGACAGAGAACACGGGCCGACATGACTAGTCGTGAACCCAAAGTGGCACTAACTTACGGGGACAGGCATACATGAATCAACATCGAGCATGTCGGTCAACAGCATGCGAATCCGGGCTGTAGCACTGGGCTAACAGGACTCCGATGAACCGGGCTGTAGCGGGCTAGGCAGGACTCCGGATGTCACCACGTGACATTTCCCCGAAGGGACAGACACAGGAACGAAGTGAATCACATGCCAGCCAGTCAAGTGTTCCGGAGCAGCAGTGCTGGGCTAGCAGGACTCCGGTGAACCGGGCTGTAGCGGACTACTATGACTCATGGAAGCACAAGACTACATTTCCCCATAAGAGAGGCTACCAAGGATAAACAACTAGGTTGTCAGATGCCACACATACCAAGCATTTCAATAACATACACACAATATGCTCGATATGTGCAAATACAACATGGCATCTCAACAAAACTCTACGACTCAAAGTATTTATTCAATAGGCTCCAAAGAGCCAGATATTACAAACAGGGGTCTCATGACCCAACATTCAGAGCATACAAGTCAAAGCACATGCGGAAGCTTAACATGTCTGAGTACAGACATCTACAAATGAAAAAGGCTGAGAAGCCTGACTATCTACCAGATCCTGCCGAGGGCACAAGATCGTAGCTGAGGTATCAAGCTAAACATCTAAGTCCACATGGAACTACTAGCAAGACTGAAGTCTCTCTGCAAAAACATAAATTAAGCAAACGTGAGTACAAATGTACCCATCAAGACTTACATCAGAACTAACTACATATGCATCATTATCAACAAAAGGATGGTGGGGTTTAACTGCAACAAGCCTGCTTTGACTCAGTGGCTAACCTGAACTACTACTGCACGTAACTCTTTTGAGGTGGCACACACGAGTCCACATATTCACCATATCAATACACCACTATGGATCCGCTCCCGTCTCCCTACGAGAACGCCATCCATAGCACTCACGCTTATCTTGCGTATTTTAGAGTATCCCCTTTCACTTGTCTATGAACTGTATAGGTAACCAAGTAGTCCTTTACCGCGGACGCGGCTATTCGAATAGATGATGTTAACCCTGTAGGGGTGTACTTCTACATACACGCTCTCACCACTTACCGCCATTTACATGACATGTACTCGGCAACCTTCAAGCGAAAGCCCAACGAGGGTGTCGGCCACGGCTTACCTAAACACTCAAGTATCTAGTCCAGGTTTATCGCCTATCCAGGTTCCATCCGCAGGGTGTCCGGCCGAGGTTTCCACATACGGCCCCGAACGATGTGTACAGGGTTCCCGAGACACCAAACGGGCGACTCGGTACACCGTGCCACGGTGTATCTACTGCATCATAGCCCACCCCTAGGGTCAGCGCTACGCACGGCCGCCAACACATATCCTATAAACACCAGAAACTAATTGCAACTCCTAGACAAAGGACTAGGGTGGTTAAGAAGCCGAGAGGGTCCATTGGTTTCGGGCCCAATGCATGGTAGTAGCTGGTTCTTAAATCACACATACAGATCTTGGTGCTTAAGGATGGTTCCAATGAAACAACCCACCATGTACTCCTACATGGCCTCTCATCGATACCTTTACCAAATCGTGTTCAACACACTTAGCTCACACACAGTAGGGCATGTCCATCACCATTCTAATTCATCCTCGATGAATCAGACCTGACTCAACTCCAAGCAGTAGTAGGCATGACAAACAAGCATGAATGAGTAGGTACATCAGGGCTCAAACAACTCCTACTCATGCTAGTGGGTTTCATCTATTTACTGTGGCAATGACAGGTCATGCAGAGGAAAAGGGGTTCAGCTACCGCAACATGTAACAGTTGAATCATTGTTGTCCTAATGCAGTAAAAGAGAGCAGGAGCGAGAGAGAGTGGGGTTGTATCGGAATGAACTAGGGTTTTTTTGCTTGCCTGATGGAGTGGTAGTAGCATACTGCCCTTCAGTCGGATAATCGAGGTTATCCTCGGAGGCAGAACCTACCACGAAAGATACATCAAACACAATCAACACATGACAATATGCAACAATATGATGCATGCTATGACATGGCAATATGAATGTGTTTTGGGCTAATGCAAGCTAGAACAGATTGAAATGAGTCCATTTGAACCAAAGATTCAAATGCAAACCCATTTTATGAAGTTAATTAGTGCATTAACTTGTTTCACATAAACAGCAAGGTTAATGTGTTCTAACATGCATGAAACCAGTACAGATGGAAAGATTGGATTTTTCTGATCATTTTTCATATATAAATTATTTGATTTGGAGTTACGGTTGAATTTCTATGATTTTTAGAAGTTTTGGATATTTTTTGAATTAAATAATTCATTTCTGATTTATTTAAATCCCAGAAAACAATTACAGCGTCAGCACTACGTCATGTTGACCTCAGCAGGTCAACAACAATGGTCTAGGTCAAACCTGACCAGTGGGGTCCACTGGTTAGTGCCATAGTGTTGTTCAGTGTCAATGAGAGGTGGGTCCGGTCAACGGACACGTCAGCGCGGTCAAAACTGACACGTGGGTCCACCGGGATTAAGTTAAAACTAGGAAGGAAATAAACCCAGGGTTAATTAAGCATGGGGCCCATCTGTTAGTGAGCTAAGGGGTTAGTTAGTGGCGTCATTAGCGCTAATTAAGTGTGCCACGTCAGCTGCCGGTGTTTAACCGCCGGCGACCTCAGATCGCGGCGGCGTCCACGTCGGGATTGCGCTACAGGCCACGGTTTGGGGCGTGGTTGGGTTCTATGGAGAGCTGGGGTTGAGCCGCGCCTGTGGGTGTGGAGCTGGACCAGATGGTCGCCAGAATTGACGCCGGTGATGAGGTTTGCGATGGCCGTGGTTCGGCCGTGCTCGAGTTCCTTGCTAGGGTGTTCGGCAGCAGGAGCTGGTGGTGGCTACGGGTGCGTGAAGACACGCTGAGCACGATGGTGTGCTCAGCTTCGAGCGACAGTGGCTCTAGCCATGACGGTGACGGGGCACGACAGCGACGGGCTATGGTCGCGGTGGGCAGGGGGGCTAGAGGAGGGATTCGACAGCAGGGAGAGAAGGGTTGGGAGCAGGAGCTCACAGCGATGCCGAGGAGGGGGTCAGTGAGATCGGGGAGGTCCTAGCGGTGCCGAATTGACCGGAGACGGGCTCGGGTGCCTGAGGTTGAAGACGAAGGAGAAGATGGCGTTCGGCGGCGTTTGGCATCGCGTGAGTCGACAGAGAGGCGTAGGCGATGGTGGCGGAGCTCCTGGCCTTTTCGGAGAGGCGAGGGGGAGGCGGTGGCCGTGGTGGTGCTTGTCAGCGGCGATGGTGGCGCTCGGACCGTGCGAGAGAGAGGGAGAGCAGAGGAGGGGAGAAGCACGGGAGAGAGTGAGAGAGCGATCGGGGCTGCGTGGCGTCACGAGGGAGGCCCAGGGCGACGAGGGGGAAGCGGCAGGAAGCAGGAGGTGGCCAGGGCGCGTGGGCGCGCACGGCGGCCACACGCCTCTCGTCCTACTGGCGAGAGGTGGAAGATGACTGGCAGCGGCGCTGGGCTGGGCCGGCTAGGTGGGCTGCCAAGTGGGCTACGCCAGGTAGGTGGCAAGGTGAGTCTCTGCTCTTTTCCTTTTTCTTTCTCTTTTCTAATTCTGAAATTTGTTTCTGGACTTAGTAAAAATGGCTAAGAACTTTCAAAAATCATCAAACTACTCATGCCCACTGTATAGAATATATCCAACATGAAACATTTTGGTTTAAGATTATTTGGACATTTAAAATATTTTATAACATTTAAATGCCCAAATCTAAATAGAGTATGATTTAATTCAGAGCCCAAATATGTCATGGAAAAATGTGAATCACCTCTGGTTACTATTTCTAGCATTTTCCAAAAATGATGAACATTTTTGAAAGCCATTTGGATTTACTGAAAATATTTTAGTTGAACCTAGTGAATTCCTTTGATGCTAGAGTTTAGGCAATCCCCAGTTCAAGTTTCTTTCAAACTTAAACATGATGCACACAAGAAGGGCTAGCCTGGTGCATACTAGAACTAGGGATGTGACAACTCACCCCTACGAAACAAGAATCTCGTCCCGAGATTGAAGTCATGAGGTAAGAAGACAGAGGGGTCACAAAGCTAACACGATCTTCATGATCCAATTTGCCCTTCTCAAAGATGTTGATACATTTCTCCAATTGATCTTGACATATTTGCTTTTGAAATCTTCTTCCAACATGGTGACTACAGAAGGAAACTCTACAGGAATCGATCTTCTTGAAGATCGAGCAACTCAAAATCAACTCATGAAGTGAGATGTTGGAAACATCTCTTGAGCCGAGGAACAAAACACACATCAAGATGGATGGAGAGAAATTGATAACAAAGTTCAATTTGGTAGGCAACATTTCCACGCTTAAGAAGATGGTGGATGCGTTTAAAGTAGCAATGTGTTAAGTTGCCCTTCATGTCAAACGGGGAACCTTAGAGGAGGTGACTCGTAGAGCTATTCCCTTAAGTGGCAAAAAGAATTACTTTTGATCCATAAATCATTGAAACTCTTCATACCAGCCTGAGGCAATTCTTAATGGATCGTTTGAAGGAGTTCGAAAGAATGACATACTCGGGCTAGGGTGGACGATGTGGACTACCTTGTTGAAGACAACGTAATGGATGATTTTGCTTATCATCGGAAATGGATGGGACCCATGGTATGTCCACTTTTGAAGATGATCTTGGACAACAACTGCCAAGAAGGATAGCCCATGGGAAATTGGCACAATGGCAGTGCAAGCTGGGAACAAAATGCAATTGTTGGGAATGTTCCAACCATCATATCGTCTTGAGATTCAGGTATGGTTGGTAATAGGATATTCCAGACTCATCAAGTCTAGAAAGAAAATGGAAGTTTGCAACACAAATCGACGAGATGGCGTTGCGAGATTCTCGAGGAATGAACTACGATAGCAAGCTCCAAAACATGAGCTGGTTCTGCTACAAACCTATGAACACGCTGCCCAAGACAAGCATGCCCACATAGTAGTCTTATAATAAAACTCTACCAAGTTCGGTGGGGAACCATCAACGAGGATATCGAAGTCCTTGCATAAGGCATGCTCTTAAGAAGGAACTTCTTCTCCTGGAACAAATCAGTCAGTGGCTTGGTGTACTAGGAGATACAAATGGAATGGAGGTAGCGAGCCTGTCAAACAATAGCATACTTCGCACATGCATGACTGACTTGGGATGGTACCCGAGGAAACAAAAACAACCTTTCTCGAACTCACGGCGGCAACTTGCATCGATTGCACGTGAACTTAGAGGAGGTCACTACTTTCATCCAAACATATTCTACATGAACTGGGCATGAAGAAAATGCTTACACAAGTTTTCAACACTAGCTGGATGTTCAACACGAACCATGGGGAAGACAAAATGTTGCTGATGGGCTCAACAACAACTCATCAGAATTTCCATATCACTGGAATTCCACAATCATGTGAACAAGGTGATAGCATTGGTCAGACCCAAAAGATATAATGGTGTATGCTCGAAGAAACAACCATGAGTAAGACAACATTACGAATATCGTTGGTTCTGATTTGATTTGAGGATAGCCCATACTCGAATCAAAGATTGGATAAGATGATAGGTCCATTAACTGATCACGGGGGTTAATCGATGAAAGCACCATCTTTCTTCAACACACATACAAGATATCCCTTAAAATGAACTAAGTCGGACAAGCTTTTATCTTCCAACTCTACAAGTTGTTGTTTAGCTTAACCAACTAGCTCAGGGGTATCCAACACAGATTCTTGGAGAAGGGGTGGTTTGTAAGAAACCAACTTGATCACGAACTCAACATAGCCGTCAGGTGACAACCTGGTTATACTTCCGAGAAGATATACGGAAAATCATGAACCACCGATATGTCACTAAGCTCAAGAACAATCTTGCTTTTCAGGGCAAGACAATATGACCAAATAAGCAAGGATTATGCTAGCTCATTGATCGAAAAGTGCACCGGAAATAAGGACTAGGTAGCACGATAAACCTTAGGGTGATGATTCAATAATCAAAACGCTAAGGATAAGATTATTGTCCATTAACTACCAAGCAACACAATTGCTAGGAGTATTGATTTCACACATCACGATTCACTTGTCGACACTCCTGTTGCGACAACACGACATCGAGGAATGAATAATGATGGCGAGAAGTATCACTACGTCAAGAATTCATAAGGGAAGGTGCAATTCTCATGACATTCCTGACATAAAGTGAGTAATACTTCAGGGTAGAATAGACTAAAAGCTTGATTACATTTGATCTGTGGAATACAACTGCTTTGACCCAATCCCATATATGGATGAGGTACTGGAGTTTGTTTCTCCTAGTCATTCTGAACTAGAATGGCTTGATGGACCACAAGAATGATAGGCAACGATGAACGAATGCACGCATACTCTTGACTATCAATTGATAGACGAAGGTCAGAAAACAACTAAAGAGGGACAACTCAAAGGAACATTTGTTTTTCTGAGTTGTGGATGCATGGATTAGTATGCTGAACGGATTCAACATATTTCTTCCGGATAACCCATGCGGAGGGGTAGGATTGGCAGAGTCACAATATAGAATGGGGAACTCATGGAGAGCACTCCTGTTGTGATCTTTTGATCCAACAAACTTCCGCCATAAGTGGTTCATAGTATTTGGAAGAAGGAAATACCACGGACCTCAAGGACTAATGCAAGGTTACTAATATGCTAAAGGTATGAGCAACACTATCAACACGAGGTAAGTAGGGTGAATCTTGGGCTTAAGAACCCAGAAATAGAAGGCCTACTAACTAAATGGCATCACGGGATGCTTTCGAGAATGGGGGCCAGCATCATCACACTGGGAACATAGAACATTGCTAGATTACTGAGTGGTTCTCAAAGACACCTAGGGTCATAATATGAACTCCAACATATATGTTAAGGCAACGGAGTACCTCAACAGACCGATTAGTGTGCTTAATCTGGACCAAAGGAACATCTAAAATGGGAAGACGAAATTTACAAATGCATCAGATTGTTTAGAAACCTGGGATGACTCGGACAACATAATGGCTGTAAATGCTCAAAAAGATTTGAGACATCCTGCAAAAATTGTGGCATAACCACTCAACATCACAATATCAAGGTTCCAAGTCCAACTAACAACACACTGGAGTAGTAGAAACTGAACTGGGGCTTGAGACCAACAATCCTAAGAGTCTACGGATTAGTAACATGTGATCCTGATAGAAAGACGAGGAAGCCTAGTTTCTTAATCCCCGTAGAAGAGAAGAAGGATGACTCAGATCAGAAGGCCATAGGGTAAAGGAGTAAAAAGAGACTTACGTTCCCTTCCACAATCAATTCCCTTACACAACTAAAGCATTTCTAGACTCAACTTCGACCAATTTGGCCTGATAATCCTACAGGCAGTCAGGCTCTGATACCAAAGCTGTCAGGACCCCGATTCCAAGTCACATCGATCTAGCCGGTAACACCTCATATTGCTTTGCGGCCTCACGCACGGTATTCCCACGGGTGTCGCCTTACCATGGCCCGGGACTGTTTGCGCCTTTTGGCTCACGTATATGATAGTGTCTCTAGCATCCATATGACAGAGAACCTGGGTCGACATGACTAGTCGTGAACCCAAAGTGGCACTAACTTACGGGGACATGCATACATGAATCAACATCGAGCATGTCGGTCAACAGCGTGCGAATCCGGGCTGTAGCACTGGGCTAACAGGACTCCGGTGGACCGGGCTATAGCAGGCTAGGCAGGACTCTGAATGTCACCACGTGACATTTCCCCGAAGGGACAGACACAGGAACGAAGTGAATCACATGCCGGCCAGTCAAGTGTTCCGGAGCAGTAGTGTCGGGCTAGCAGGACTCCGGTGAACCAGGCTGTAGCGGACTACTATGACTCATGGAAGCACAAGACTACATTTCCCCATAAGAGAGGCTACCAAGGATAAACAACTAGGTTGTCGGATCCCACACATACCAAGCATTTCAATAACATACACACAATATGCTCGATATGTGCAAATACAACATGGCATCACAACAAAACTCTATGACTCAAGTATTTATTCAATAGGCTCCGAAGAGCCAGATATTACAAACAGGGGTCTCATGACCCAACATTCAGATCATACAAGTCAAAGCACATGCGGAAGCTTAACATGTCTGTGTACAGACATCTACAAATGAAAAAGGCTGAGAAGCCTGACTATCTACCAGATCTTGCCGAGGGCACAAGATCGTAGCTGAGGTATCAAGCTAAACATCGAAGTCCACACAGAACTACTAGCAAGACTGAAGTCTCTCTGCAAAAACATAAATTAAGCAAACGTGAGTACAAATGTACCCAGCAAGACTTACATCAGAACTAGCTACATATGCATCATTATCAACAAAAGGATGGTGGGGTTTAACTGCAGCAAGCCAGCTTTGACTCAGTGGCTAACCTGAACTACTACTGCAAGTAATTCTTTTGAGTTGGCGACATGAGTCCACATATTCACCATATCAATACACCACTATGGATCCGCTCCCGTCTCCCTACGAGAACGCCATCCATAGAACTCATGCTTATCTTGCGTATTTTAAAGTATCCACTTTCACTTATCTATGAACTATATAGGCAACCAAGCAGTCCTTTACCACGGACGCGGCTATTCGAATAGATGATGTTAACCCTGCAGGGGTGTACTTCTTCATACACACTCTCACCACTTACTACCGTTTACACGACATGTACTCGGCAACCTTCAAGCGTAAGCCCAACGAGGGTGTCGGCCACGGCCTACCTAAACACTCAAGTCTCTAGTCCAGGTTTATCGCCTATCCAGGTTCCATCCGTAGGGAGTCTGGCCGATGTTTCCACATACGGCCCCAAACGATGTGTACAGGATTCCTGAAACACCAAACGGGCGACTCGGTACACCGTGCCACGGTGTATCTACCGCATCATAGCCCACCCCTAGGGTCAGCGCTACGCACGGCCGCCAACACATATCCTATAAACACCAGAAACTAATTGCAACTCCTAGACAGAGGACTAGGGTGGTTAAGAAGCCGAGAGGGTCCATTGGTTTCGGGCCCCATGCATGGTAGTAGCTAGTTCTTAAATCACACATACAGATCTCGGTGCTTAAGGACGGTTCTAATGAAACAACCCACCATGTACTCCTACATGGCCTCTCATCGATACCTTTACCAAATTGTGTTCAACACACTTAGCTCAGACACAGTAGGACATGTCCATCACCATTCTAATTCATCCCCGATGAATCGGACCTGACTCAACTCTAAGCAGTAGCAGGCATGACAAACAAGCATGAATGAGTAGGCACATCAGGGCTCAAACAACTCCTACTCATGCTAGTGGGTTTCATCTATTTACTGTGGCAATGGTAGGTCATGCAGAGGAAAAGGGGTTCAACTACCGCAGCATGTAACAGTTGAATCGTTGTTGTCCTAATGCAATAAAAGAGAGCAGGAGCGAGAGAGAGTGGGGTTGTATCAGAATGAACAAGGGATTTTTTGCTTGCCTTATGGAGTGGTAGTAGCATACTTCCCTTCAGTCGGATAATCGAGGGTATCCTCGGAGGCAGAACCTACCACGAAAGATACATCAAACACAATCAACACATGACGATATGCAACAATATGATGTATGCTATGACATGGCAATATGAATGTGTTCTGGGCTAATGCAAGCTAGAACATATTGAAATGAGTCCATTTGAACCAAAGATTCAAATGCAAACCCATTTTATGAAGTCATATTAGTGCATTAACTTGTTTCACCTAAACACCAAGGTTAAAGTGTTATAACATGCATGAAACCAGTACAGATGGAAAGATTGGATTTTTCTGATCATTTTTCATATATAAATTATTTGATTTGGAGTTACGGTTGAATTTCTATGATTTTTAGAAGTTTTGGATATTTTCTGAATAAAATAAATCATTTCTGATTTATTTAAAATCCCAGAAAACAATTACAACGTCACCACTACGTCATGCTGACCTCAGCAGGTCAACAGCAGCGGTCTAGGTCAAACCTGACTAGTGGGGTCCACTGGTCAGTGACACAGTGCTGTTCAGTGTCAATGACAGGTGGGTCCGGTCAACGGACACGTCAACACGGTCAAAGCTGACACGTGGGTCCATCTGATTAAGTTAAAACTAGGCAGGAAATAAACCCAGGGTTAATTAAGCATGGGGCCCATCCGTCAGTGAGCTAAGGGGTTAGTTAGTGGCGTCATTAGCGCTAATTAAGTGTGCCACGTCAGCTGCCAGTGTTTAACCGCCGGCAACCTCAGATCGCGGCGGTGCCCGCGTCGGGATTGCGCTACAGGCCACGGTTTGGGGCGTGGTTGGGTTCTATGGAGAGCTGGGGCTGAGCCGCGTCTGTGGGTGGTGGAGTTGGACCAGATGGTCGCCGGAATCAACGCCGGCGACGAGGTTTGCTGCGGCCGTGGTTCGGCCGTGCTCAAGTTCCTCACTAGGGTGTTCGGGAGGAGAAGCTAGTGGTGGCTATGGGTGTGGGAAGACACGCTGAGCATGGTGGTGTGCTCAGCTTCGAGCGACAGTGGCTCTAGCCACGACAGCGATGGGGCACGGTGTCGACGGGCTGCGGCCGCGGTGGGCAGGGGGCTAGAGGAGGGATTCGACGGCAGGGAGAGAAGGGTTGGGAGTAGGAGCTCACAGCGATGCCGAAGAGGGGGTCAGCGAGCTCGGGGAGGTCCTGGCGGCGCCGAATCGACCAGAGACGGGCTCGGGTGCCCGAGGTTGAAGACGAAGGAGAAGACGGCGTTCGGCGGTGTTTGGCGTCGCGTGACTCGACAGAGAGGCGTAGGCGACGGTGGCGGAGCTCCTGGGCTTGTCGGAGAGGCGAGGGTGGGCGGTGGCTGTGGTGGTGCTTGTCGGCGGCGACGGTGGCGCTCGGATCGTGCGAGAGACAGGGAGAGCAGAGGAGGGGAGAAGCACGGGAGAGAGTGAGAGAGCAGTCGGGGCTGCGTGGCGTCGCGAGGGAGGCCCAAGGCGACGAGGGGGAAGCGGCAGAAAGCAGGAGGTGGCCGGGGCGCGTGGGCGCGCATGGTGGCCACACGCCTCTCGTCCTACTGGCGAGAGGTGGAAGATGACTGGTAGCGGCACTGGGCTGGGCCGGCCAGGTGGGCTGCTAGGTGGGCTGCGCCAGGTAGGTGGCCAGGTGAGTCTCTGCTCTTTTCCTTTTTCTTTCTCTTTTCTAATTCTGACACTTGTTTCTGGACTTAGTAAAAATGGCTAAGAACTTTCAAAAATCATCAAACTACTCATGCCCACTGTATAGAATATATCCAAAAGGAAACATTTTGATTTAAGATTATTTGTACATTTAAAATATTTTATAACATTTAAATGCCCAAATGCAAATAGAGTATGATTTAATTCAGAGCCAAAATTGTCATGGAAAAATGTGCATCTCCTTCGGTTACTGTTTCCAGCATTTTCCAAAAATGATGAACATTTTTTAAAGCCATTTTGATTTACTGAAAATATTTTAGTTGAACCTAGTGAATTCTGTTGATCCTAGGGTTTAGGCAATCCCCATTTCAAGTTTCTTTCAAACTTAAACATGATGCACACAAGAAGGGCTAGCCTGGTGCATACTAGAACTAGGGATATGACATGTAGTCAACGAAAGTAATATTAGGACACACAAACCCCCTGAGCAAGTTAAAGTTGAACCTAATATTTCTATGGTTAAAGTTCTCTTGGACGATAATATTGATGGGCATGTTATTTACTTCTGTGATGAGACTGCTAGAATTGCTAGACCTGATACTAAAAGTAAACATAGACCTGTTGTAGGCATGCTTGTTATTTCTGTTAAAGTAGGAGATCATTGTTATCATGGCTTATGTGATATGGGTGCTAGTGCAACTGCAATACCCCATTCCTTATACAAAGAAATTATGCATGATATTGCACCTGCTGAGATAGAAGAAATTGATGTTACAATTAAGCTTGCTAATAGAGATACTATTTCACCGATTGGGATTGTTAGAGATGTTGAAGTCTTGTGTGGGAAGGTTAAATATCCTGCTGATTTTCTTATTCTTGGTTCCCCACAAGATAGCTTTTGTCCCATTATATTTGGTAGACCCTTCTTGAATACTGTTAATGTTAAGATAGACTGCAATAAGGATATTGTTTCTGTTGGTTTAAGGGATATGTCTCATGAGTTTAATTTTGCTAAATTTCATAGACAACGCCGTGATGAAGAATTGCCTAGTAAAGATGAAATAATTGGTGTTGCTTCTATTGCCGTGCCTCCCACTGATCCTTTAGAACAATAGTTGCTAGACCATGAAAATTATATGTTTATGAATGAAAGAAGGGAAATAGATGAAGTATTCTTTAAACATGGACCTATTCTGAAACACAACTTGCCTGTTGAAATCCTAGTGGATCCTCCTCCACCCAAGGGTGATCCCGTGTTTGAGCTTAAACCATTGCCTGATACTCTTAAATATGCTTATCTTGATGAAAAGAAGATATATCCTGTTATTATTAGTGCTAACCTTTCAGAGCATGAAGAAGAGAGATTATTGAGAACTCTGAAGAAGCACCATGCTGCTATTGGATATACTCTTGATGATCTTAAGGGCATTAGTCCAACTCTATGTCAACACAAAATAAATTTGGAGAAAGACGCCAAACCAGTTATTGATCACCAACGACGGCTAAATCCTAAGATGAAAGAAGTGGTAAGAAAGGAAATATTAAAGCTCCTTGAGGCAGGTATAATTTATCTCGTAGTTGATAGTCACTGGGTAAGTCCTGTCCAATGTGTCCCTAAGAAGGGAGGTATTACAGTTGTTCCTAATGATAAAGATGAATTGATCCTGCAAAGAATTATTACAGGTTATCTGATGGTAATTGATTTCCACAAATTAAATAAATCTACTGAAAAATATCATTACCCTTTGCCTTTTATTTATCAAATGCTAGAAAGATTATCCTAACATACACACTTTTGCTTTCTAGATGGTTACTCTGGTTTCTCTCAAATACCTGTGTTAGTTGAGGATCAAGAAAAGACCACTTTTACGTGCCCTTTCGGTACTTTTGCTTATAGACGTATGCCTTTTGGTTTATGTAATGCACCTGCTACCTTTCAAAGATGAATGATGGCTATATTCTCTGACTTTTGTTAAAAGATTTGTGAAGTTTTCATGGATGATTTCTTTGTTTATGGGTCCTCTTTTGATGATTTCTTGAGCAACCTTGATCGAGTTTTGTAGAGATGTGAAGAAACTAACCTTGTCTTGAATTGGGAGAAGTGCCACTTTATGGTTAATGAAGGTATTGTCTTGGGGCATAAAATTTCTGAAAGAGGTATTGAAGTTGACAAAGCTAAAGTTGATGCTATTGAAAAGATGACGTGTCCCAAGGACATCAAAGGTATAAGAAGTTTCCTTGGCCATGTCGGTTTTTATAGGAGCTTCATTAAGGACTTCTCAAAAATTTCTCGGCCTCTGACTAACCTATTACAAAAAGACATTCCTTCTGTCTTTGATGATGATTGTGTAGAAGCATTTGAAATACTTAAGAAAGCTTTGATTTCTGCACCTATTGTTCAGCCACCTGATTGGAATTTACCCTTTGAAATTATGTGTGATGCTAGTGATTATGCTGTAGGGGCTGTTCTAGGACAAAGAGTTTATAAAAAATTAAATGTTATTCAATATGCTAGTAAAACCCTAGACAGTGCCCAAAGAAATTATGCTACTACTGAAAAAGAATTTTTAGCAGTTGTATTTGCTTGTGATAAGTTTAGACCTTATATTGTTGATTCTAAAGTAACTGTTCACACTGATCATGTTGCTATAAAATATCTTATGGAAAATAAAGATGCTAAACCTAGACTTATTAGATGGGTTCTCTTGCTACAAGAATTTGATTTGCATATTATTGATAGAAAGGGAGCTGAGAACCCCGTTGCAGACAACTTGTCTAGGTTAGAGAATGTTCTTGATGACCCACTACCTATTGATGATAGCTTTCCTGATGAACAATTGGCTGTCATAAATGCTTCCCACACTGCTCCATGGTATGTTGATTATGCTAATTATATTGTTGCTAAATTTATACCACCTAGTTTCACATACCAGCAAAAGAAAAAGTTCTTCTATGATTTAAGGCATTACTTTTGGGATGACCCACATCTTTATAAAGAAGGAGTAGATGGTGTTATTAGACGTTGTGTACCTGAGCATGAACATGAACAGATCCACCTGGGCGGTGCAAAGAGGCGGTGCCGGAGGCCACCGAGGTGGGCACAACCCACCTGGGCGCGCATGGGGGCCCAGGCGAGCCCTGGTGGGTTGTGCCCCCTCGGGGCACCCCTAGGTGCTTCTACGTCCCATTGGGTGTCTTCTGGTCCATATAAATTCCACAAAAAGTTTCTCTGCATTTGGACTCAGTTTGGTATTGATTTCCTTCGATGTAAAAAACATGCAGAAAACAGCAATGGGCACTAGGCACTATGTCAATATGTTAGTACCAAAAAATGATATGAAACGATTGTAAAACATCGAAGAATGACAATATAACAGCATGGAACAATAAAAAATTATAGATATGTTGGAGATGTATCACACATGGCTAGGCAATTGTCTGGGGTGTGCTAGGGGTGCCCCCACAAATATATAGGTGGGAGGGAGAGGGGAGGCAGCCAAGGAGGCGCCCAAGTAGGTCAAATCCTACTTGGTGTCTCCCCATGGCCAGCGCCCCCCTTCTTTATCTACTAGAGGGGGAAGGAAAGAGGAGGGAAGGAAGGGGGAGTCTGAATCCCTCCCCTTTCCTTCTCCCTTCCCCTCTTTCTATCTCCTCTGGTTCTGCCCATATGGGGGGCACACTACTACCTCTTGAGCTTGCGTTGGTTTTTCCTTTGAAGAGGAAAGGGTGATGTAGCAAAGTAGAGTAAGTATTCCCCTCAGTTTTAAGAACCAAGGTATAAATCCGGTAGGAGACAACGCACAAGCCACCGAATACCTACACAAACAAACACCAACTTGCACCCAACGCGATAAAGGGGTTGTCAATCCCTTCATGGTTATTTGCAAAGTGAGATCTGATATAGATGGATAAACGGTAAAGTAATATTTTTGGTATTTTTGGTTTATGGAATGGAAAATAAAAGATTACAAAGAAAGTAAATAGGAAACTAAAATTTTAGATCGAAAAATTATATGATGGAAAGTAGACTCGGGGCCATAGGTTTCACTAGAGGCTTCTCTCAAGAAAGAAAATATTACGATGGGTGAACAAATTACTGCCGAGGAATTGTTAGAAAAGCGCAAAGTTATGATGATATCTAAGGCAATGATAATGAATATAGGCATCACGTCTATATAAAGTAGACCGACTACTACCTGCATCTACTACTATTACTCCACACATCGACCGATTCCTTCCTGCATCTAGAGTATTAAGTTCATGAAGAACAAAGTAATGCATTAAGTAAGATGAGATGATGTAGCGGGATAAACTCAAGCAATATGATGAAAACCCCATCTTGTTATCCTCGATGGAAACAATACAATGCGTGCCTTGCTGCCCCTACTGTCACTCGGAAAGGACACCGCAAAACCCAAAGCTAAGCACTTCTCCCATTTCAAGAAAAACCAATCTAGTTGGCCAAACCAAATCGATAGATCGAAGAGACTTGCAAAGATATCAAATCATGCATATAAGAATTCAGAGTTGATTCAAATAATATGCATAGATAAGCTGATCATAAATCCATGTATTACATCGAATAGATCTCCAAGAACATCGAGGAGAACTTTGTATTGAGAATCAAAGAGAGAGAGAAGAACCCATCTAGCTACTAGCTATGAACCCATAGGTCTGTGGTAAACTACTCACGATTCATCAGAGAGGCAATGGTGTTGATGTAGAAGCCCTCCATGATCGAATCCCCCTCCGGGGGGAAGCTGGAAAAGGCCCCTAGATGGGATCTCACGGGTACAGAAGGTTGCAGCGGTGCAAAAGTGGTTTCGTGGCTCCCCTGGAAGGTTTTGGGATATTTGAGAATATATAGGCGGAAGAAATATGTCGGTGGAGTCACGAGGGCCCCACAAGGATGGGGGTGTGCGCCTCCCGACCTTGTGACCGCCTCGTGGCTTTCCTGGCGTGCACTCCAAGCCCTCTGGATGTCTTCCGGTCCAAGAAAAATCAACGCGAAAGTTTCATTCTGTTTGGACTCCGTTTGGTATTCCTTTTCTGCGAAACTCTAAATTAAGGAAAAAATAGGAACTGGCACTGGGCTCTAGGTTAATAGGATAGTCCCAAAAATCATATAAAATAGCATATTAATGCATATAAAACATCCAAAACAGATAAAATAATAGTATGGAACAATCAAAAATTATAGATACGACGGAGACGTATCAGCATCCTCAAGCTTAATTCCTGCTCGTCCTCGAGTAGGTAAATGATAAAAATAGAATTTTTGATATGGAATGCTACCTAACATATTTATCCATGTAATTCTCTTTATTGTGGCTTGAATGTTCAGATCCGTATGATTCAAAACAAAAGTTTAATATTGACATAAAAACAATAATACTTCAAGCATAGTAACAAGATAATTATGTCTTCTCAAAATAACATGGCCAAAGAAAGCTTATCCCTACAATATCATATAGTCTGGCTATCACTACAAAAAAAGACACATCCGTGACATTTTGGGCTGAACGAATTTTTTTCTGTCATACTTATGACACTTCTATGACGATAGTTGTGACAAAACTCAGTATCATCATAGATGTGGTGGGGTCCTACTTCTATGACAAAAGATCATGACAGAAAATGGGCTATTCGTCCTGGGCGGGCCGGAGACGCAGCTGCATGACATTCTTTGGGCCGTCCATGACGGAAAAAACCATGGTAGACGCAAGGGCGAGGAAAATATCGGGGAGTTCTCAGTTATGGTGGGTGGTCGGGGGCCGAGCGATGTGCATTTCTCTTGTACGTACGTCCGTGTGTGTGAGGCGTTGGACTCTAACTGAACCCGAGCGAGGCACTGGGCTCTAACTGAACCCGAGCGATTGCATTGCAGGCTACGCTTTACTGAACCCGAGCGATCGATCGATCCCTTGCTGTTAACTAAACCCGGGTGATTCCTTCGCTACTGCTGCTAACTGAAGCCGATCGAACATTGCTTCCTCCTTCCCTTGATGAACAGCGAGCGTTGTTGAGGAGGTTTGGATGAACAATTCCCGGTGGGGGTTGGATGAACAGGACCCCGTGGTAGTAGAGGTCGTTGCCGCTGGATGAACAGTACCCTCATCGATCGAGCTGGTGGATGAACAGGACCCCATGGAGGGATGGATGAACAGGACCCCATCGAGGGCTGTATGAACAGTAGCCGGTGGAGGGCTGGTTGAACAGTAGCTGGTGGAGGGATGGATGAACAGTAGCCCGTGGAGGGGTGGTTGAACAGGACCTCGTGGAGAGGGCTGGTTGAACAGTAGCCGGTGGAGGAGCGTGCGGTGGAGGATGGATGAACAGGAGCCCGGTGACGAACAGTCGCAGGTGGAGGCTGGAGGAGGTCGATGGTGGATGAATAGGAGCCCGTGGAGGCTAGAGAAGGTCAACGGTGGAGATGAATAGTATCCCGTGGAGTCTCGTTTTGCGGTACGCCACACTCCTCCCGATGAACAGGACCCCTGTTTCAACCGTAGCGCTCCAACAAAAGTCTGTTTCCTCCGTTTTGCGGTACGCCACACCCCTCCCGATCAACAGGACCCCGTTTCGACCGTAGGAGGTCTGTTTCCTCCGTTTTTCGGTACGCCAGACCCCTCCTGATGAACAGGATCCTGTTTCGACCGTGGTCAGTCAAACACAAGGTCGTTTCTTCCATTCTGCAGTATGCCAGGCCTCATTTCCATCGGTTGTTCTGTCCAAGCCGGTTGGCTCCCGATGAACACGACGACGCATTCCGTTCCGACCCAGCCGGTTGCCTCCCCATGATCACAACGACGGCGCACCTTCTCCGTTTCGACCCAGCCATGTACACGAGCCCTGGCCATACGTATGCGCGAGTAGGCGTTCGAGACCCCGCCCGTATGTACGTACGTGGCCATATTTTCTTTCTTGCACCCTAGCTGTTGTACGTATGTGTACATGCTACGTGCGCGCCTCTACTATGACACGTGCGCGCCTCTACTACGACACGTGCGCGCCTCTACATCGACCAGTATGTACATACACATTCGTGACTAGAATGACAATGCCACATACGCTTCGACCAGGTGGGTCCCGACTGTCAGGCACTTCCTTCCGTGCGAAAATGTAGCTGGTGGCTCCCAGCAGTCAGGGGGGAAACGTTTTTTCGCGAAATATGGTGGCCTGTCTGATGGGTCCCTGCTGTCAGGTGGATGAATCATTATTTTCCGCGTAATAAGGAGGCACTTCCTTGCTGCGGCCGTGAACCCAGCTGTCAGCCTTTCCATGTACAATACTCTTTCAATGGAAGTCGTTCCTTGACCACGTTGACCACGCCGCACTGAGAGCACCAGGGCGGTGGACGACGGCGAGGCCTAGGAAGGGGACGACGCGGAGCCGGGGAAGACGGCAGTGGTTGCCCACACGGAGAGGAGTACAAGGGTTCACTGGTTCGGCTGTGGTGTGAGGCTGCCGTCACCACAGAATAACAGGGGTTGTGGGTGAGTAGAGGGATGGTTGCTACCTCTTGAGCATGCGTTGGTTTCCCTTTGAAGAGGAAAGGGTGATGCAACAAATTAGCGTAAGTATTTCCCTCAGTTTTTGAGAACCAAGGTATCAATCCAGTAGGAGACTACACGCAAGTCGCCTAGTACCTGCACAAACAGACAAGAACCTCGCAACCAAGGCGATAAAGGGGTTGTCAATCGCTTCACGGCCACTTACGAGAGTGAGATCTGTTAGAGATAATAAGATAATTTTTTTTGGTATTTTTGTGGTATAGATTTGAAAATAAAGATTGCAAAATAAACGGCGACAGAGATAGCTAGTTGATGGGAAACTAATATGATGTAAAGTAGACCCGGGGGCAATAGGTTTCACTAGTGGATTCTCTGAAGATAGCAAGTATTACGGTGGGTGAACAAATTACTGCTGAGCAATTGATAGAAAGTGCATAGTTATGATGATATCTAAGGCAATGATCATGAATATAAGCATCACGTCTGTGAAAAGTAGACCAAAACGATTCTGCATCTACTACTATTACTCCACACATTGACCGCTATCCAACATGCATCTAGAGTATTAAGTTCATAAGAACAGAGTAACGCTTTAGGAAAGGTGACATGATGTAGAGGGATAAACTCAAGCAATATGATATAAACCCCATATTTTTATCCTTCATGGCAACAATACAATACGTGCCTTGCTGCCCCTGCTGTCACTGGGAAAGGACACCGCAAGATTGAACCCAAAGCTAAGCACTTCTCCCATTGCAAGAAAGATCAATCTAGTAGGCCAAACCAAACTGATAATTCGAAGAGACTTGCAAAGATATCAAATCATGCATATAAGAATTCAGAGAAGAATCAAATAATATTCATAGATAATCAAGTTCATAAACCCACAATTCATCGGATCTCGGCAAACACACCGCAAAAAGATTACATTGAATAGATCTCCAAGAAGATCGAGGAGAACATTGTATTGAGATCCAAAGAGAGAGAAGAAGCCATCTAGCTAATAACTATGGACCCGAAGGTCTATGGTAAACTATTCACACATCATCGGAGAGGCTATGGTGTTGATGTAGAAGCCCTCCGTGATCGATCCCCCTCCGGCGGAGCGCCGAAAAAGGCCCCAAGATGGGATCTCATGGGTACAGAAGGTTACGGCGGTGGAAAAGGTGTTTCGTTGCTATCCCCGAAGGTTTTAGGTTATAAGAGTATATATAGGCGAAAGAAGTAGGTTGGTGGAGCTGCGAGGGGCCCACGAGGGTGGGGGCGCGCC